>NW_008677780.1:42295-53991 GCF_000695815.1 Acanthisitta chloris | reverse complement strand
TACAGTCACAGAGCTCACTATCCACACAGATAAACCTGCATCAGGACACCTTTCTTATCAGAATATGGGCAACAAACAGTTTAAAATCATGTTAGATTGAAAAGATCATCCTTGTTGCAGCTCCTTTACAGGAATCAGAAAAGCAGCACTAATGTGTTGAAATCAAAACACTTTTACCTCTTGACGGTGGGGCATTAATTATGTTTTAGGTATCAGCATTAAAAGGATGATTTTTCCTTGCTGACCTATGTCTGCTAAGATGTTAAGCTACAGATTTAAATACCAGCACTCTGGCCCAATCTCATCCCTTCTTATACTCTGGGAATAGAGATAGGTTTGTGCAAATTTTGGTAATCAAGCCTTCTGAGGCCTGCAAATTATATCTAATGAGAAGTGCCTTGTTGTTTGTTCCTATGAGAAGAAAAAACTGCTGTTGACAGCAAGAGATCTAATCTATGGTCAACATTTCCACACTGAAGAAAACATGGTTAATTACAGAGTTTTAACCCCAGCCAGCAGACAAGCCCCACACAGCCACCCACTCACTCCCCTACCATTGGGGTGGGCGAGAGAATCAGAAGGGTAAAAGCTAGAAAACTTGTGGGTTTCTAGTTAGCTTCTAGCTAGAGCTGCACGCACAAGGAAAGCAAAACAAGGAATTGATTCACTGCTTCCATGGGTAGGAGGTGTTCAGTGACCTCCAGGAGAGCAGGGCCCCATTGCATGTAAAGGTGTCTTGCGAAGACAAATGCCATCACTCCAAACATCCCTCACACCTTCCTCCTTCTTCCTTCCACTCTGTATAGTGAGCATGCTGGCGTTTGAACAGTTTGGGTCATCTGGTCCAACTGTGTCTCCTCCCAATCTCCCATGCACCCTCGACTTCTCTGCTAGCGTCGGCAGTACGGAAAGCAGAAAAGGCCTTGACTCCACGTAAGCTTTGCTCAGGAAGAACACAAACATCACCATATTATCAACCCTCAGCACAAATCCAAAACATAGCCCCATACTGCCACTGTGAAGAAAGTTAGCTCTGCCCCAGCACAATTTGTTTGTGAAAAATTCTAGGGGAGCAATAAAAGGAAAATTAAGGATCATTAATTAAAAACTCTCCTGATAGCAAGTACTCTCCACCTGTGAAATTGTCCCTCAGAGGAAAACAGTCCATTGGTCATTTTTTTAACTGCAATGGATAAAACTCAACACAATTCACTGAGAGCTTCAGAAATTCCTTCCTCAGTCTTCTGAAGAGATGCAGCCTTAGAAGCAGTGCTCTACCAATGGTCTTAAAACCCCTGGGGAAAGATTGTAATCCTGAATTCACAAGAAACAATACACAGGAATATTCCATATTGGAAGAAAATATGAAATTGTCATTCACAACACATGTACTCACACACCACACTTGATGTGGCTTATTAAGTCTTTCTCACCTCAAATTTACAGAAATATTCATGTGGCCTTCCATTTTTATAGCTCAGGTCCATTATCTGAAATACCATTAATGAGTTATACCAGTCAATAGTTATGAAATTGGGATAATTGTGAGAAACATCAGTATATTTTTCTGTAAATGACAGCTTTGATTTGTGAGTGAATTGCATGCTATGTAGTTAACAGTGATAGGCATTATCTTTATTTTTGGTACTAAATGTTTTTTATGAAATTATTACAGTTCTTTGTTAGTTCCTCCATACTTTTTTCTCACATGGTTAATCTATACTGTCCACTAGGATGCAGGATATCTTTGTTACCAGCTTATTGTTTGTACTCTGGGGCAAGTCCCATTATTTCCATGCACTTTGCTTTCACCTACTTGCACAATGCTGACTGATATTTCAAAGAATCTGATAGGTTTATTTACTACAAGACTGTTAGAAGGAGTAGATATAGAACAAATTTCAGAAGCTGAAATGCAAATTAGAACCTCTTAAGTAGGTCTTAATTCCTTATGAGCTTAATTTTACTAAATTAAATTTATTCCCATTCTAAATACCACATCACTGAGTGTGTTAAAAAAAGTAAAACAACCAATACACACTGATGTTGTGGGGAGGATTTATTCAAGCATTACTCCCTATAAAGTGGAAAAATTTAATTTTTCTATACACCCAGATCTCAAGGGACTGTATATGGCAAGGGTGTCTCAGAGACTGTACTGTTTCTTGATACAATTTCTTACTCATTCTTGCACCTTCAAATATACATGATATTGCTAGCTGTGGGAAACTAGTGTAACTTATTATCGGTCAAATGAGAATTCATTTTGCATGAAGACTTTCTGTTTTATAATCCAATCCTTTCACAACTCAAAATTCCATTTCCCTATTGTCTTCTTCCATACTTCCTGGGAGAAATAGCAGATCCCATCATCTTACTGCAGTTCTTCTGCCTATCTTTTAACTATTTCATGCTCTTCTGGTTATGAAAATCAGTAGATAGTCATCACAGCATGGCTTGTTAGACAGTAGCTGCTGGAATCTTTGAAGAGTGATGATTTAAAATTTAAGAGTGATGGTCAGAATTTGAGATGCAAGTATGCTTTATGACCTGCCTCTTGAGAGATACTTTCTCGCTCTCATCAGTTGTAGAATCACACTTTATACTATTATTTTAATTATAGATAATTAGTGCTTAATCAATATTGTCATAAAGAGCCAAGCAAGTATCATAGACTATACTGAAGTTCACTGGATGATAGCTTTTAATAGCTGTGGCTCATAATAATAATAAAATACTCTCTCCTTATGTGTCATCAATAACACAGTATTTCCTCATGATGCTGATTTGTCACATATGAACTCTCTGTAAACCATTTACTATTTGATATAAATGAGACTAAATAAAATCCAATAGACAAATGTGTAGGCTCTGAAGGGACAAGAGCATCTTGTGCTCAGCAGTCAGCTGTATGTCCTTGCAAAGAAACACACATGCTCATCTCTCCTTTCACTTGAAACTTAGAAAACCTTGTTGATTCTAATTAGAAGATTAGATACTCTCTGTGACTCCTGTAAGGATGGGAAAACTTTCAGTATCTGATGAAATAGTTGTGTATATTGCTCTCTTGATACTCCATCCCTTCTATGCTCCGCAAGAGTAACAACTCTGCTTTTCCTGAAGGTGACTTTCACCCCCAGGAGAAATGCCAAAATACTTAATTTCTATATAGTCCCAGTTAATTTAGAATTTAAAAAGTGTATTCAACAGAATAGCTGTGCCAGTGTTGCACATGGCCAAAATACTCTGTAAATTAATGCAGGCACTTACCATTTTCACTTAGGGAAATCAATCAAAATATTACAGAATTTGCTTCACCTAATTCTGCCATTTATAATGCTATTATAAAAGAGTTATTCCTTAAACCTGTGTAGTTATTTAACTTTAGGTAGCAAATCAAGGCACCTCATTAAATGTGCACTAGAATTTTATGGTATTCTTGGTTTTGTTTTCTTTTTGTTTCCCTCCCTCCCCCCTCAATCTCAAAAATTAAGTAGTGATTTGGTATTTCCTATGGGGACTTGGAAAAATGGCGTTACAGTTCCCTGGATTCTTTCTATTTTTCCAGGATGACTTACAGTTGAGATAATACTTTTTACATGAGAATTCACAGACTGTCATCTGATTAGGAAAAAAAGAAGGGCTCAGCACACACATGCAAGGGGAGAAGATTTGAATCCTAGGGTATTAATTTTCTTTGTAAAAATAAGTGTAGCTTCCATAACACTACATACGCTAGTAAAAAGCAAACACTGACATTTCCAAAAGCCCAACTATTCTAGAAGACCTCAAAGGCTTTCAAAGTCTTGCACCATCATCTCAGAAGAACTGAGATAGAGTAGACAATAGAGCTCTAAGAAACTCTCCCACTTTATCCTTTAAATGGATAGCCTACACTGGTGTGCTGACAGGAGAGAAAAAAACCTATCATGGTCCAGTTCAGTCTCTGCTATGACATAGCCTAAAGTCCTCTGAAATCCAAAGGTCTTGAATGAGGGCAAGGTGATGCAGATAAGCTTTTCTAAACTTCATTGTGGAACCTGCAGCAGAGTCTGCCATGATGGACTGCAGTTCATGCACATCAATATGTGAGCTGGGATCTCTATCAGTGCCTATCAGGTGTGGCCAGAGGTGCACTTCAGGTGCACCTTTGAGCAATAGAGGGTAATCATCGGTGCTGGAAATTGGCTGCCTTTTTCTGATAAGCAGAACATTGAACTGAATATATTTCAAACACACACACTAGTGCTTTCTGCAGAGGGAAAATGATCCTAGTAGAAGTCATATGCACCTCAGAAAGATGCAACAGAGCTGTAGAAGGTAAGAAAATGGCAAAATGAGGAAGGTTTATGTGCAAGGAGAAATTAAATGGAAAATGATTCTTTAACTTGGAAAATGGAAGTAGGAATGTTTACAAGAGAAATATACAACGCCATGAAAGATACAGAGAAGATGAATAGGGAATAATCAGTCACTATTTCACATTAAGGAAGAGAAATCAGATTAGCAAGCCAAAGCTTCTTGAAAAATAAAAGGAAATACTATTTTTCCCCACATAATTCATAATTGCAGTTGTGATACCCATTTTGCAGAATACCACAAGTATAAATGGACTGAAAATGTCATTAGACCAATTCACAGAAGAAAATTCCACCAATGATTTAAACTCAGAGGTGTAAGTAAAACCTGTGACCTTGAAAGATGTTTTTGGGTGACAGGAATGCATTTCAGAAAAAGGATAAATTTATTTTTGCACTGTTTTATAATTTTTCTTATTAATATACTATTTCAATTTTCATTTTAACATCTGACCATGACTGGATATGATCAGGAACCTCCAGCTGTGTATTAGAGCTAATTAACAAAGATTTTCCTTTAGATCATTTAGCAGATGAACACACGTCCTTCCATTTTATCCCTAACACTACTGTGGACTTCAAAGTGACCACTGTATGGTATACTCTTTAGTATAATGCAGAAACTGAAACACTTAGAGAACCACAGTTTTGCAAAGTATACGTCAAAATACAACCCCAATCCCATGATGTCAATGTCAGACTACATCAGAATTCTGACTTTGTTCTGCAATGTTGGACAGACAGTTCCACTCACTCTAGTTTTAAGGGTATCTTAAGAGTTAAGAGTAAAGGACTACGGTGTGTCATTGTATAAGAGAATGCATTTTTCATGCAAGGCCCTTGCTATAATGCTGTCAGCATATTAAGAATATAAAAGCAAAGTCATCTTCATAAAAAAGCTAAAAAGAAAATAGATTTGTGGCACAAAGCAGAAATACCCTAGTTGTGGACTGTAGAGCACAAAGGGTAGATAAGACATTTCTTGGCTGTCTGGAAAGAACAGTTTCATCACAAAGTTCTCCCTCTGTCTCCTTTTATCCAATGACAGAATTGCATTAAAAAGAAAGATACAAATGTACACATGTCTAATCTCACTTTTCCTTGCAAGCCATTGATATTGCTGTCATCAAGATGTTGTGGGTTGAGAATCAGTGAAGAGATGTCCCAAAAGATAATGTGTCTTTAAAATATTTTTGAATCCTTGTCATAAATAATGTATATAACAGCATGAGAAATAATATAACTAAAACCCAAAAGGCACAGTTTAGGAGTTATCCGCTCAACTGGATTAAAAGTTAAACCTTTAGACCTGAATAACTCAAATGGAGCTCCAGATCTGGACATAACTTCCTATGTACAATTCAAATAAGTTAATTAATTTTTAACATAAACACTTTTGCTTCTCTGTGAAAAAGACTATCTAGTACAAGGTACAACCATCCCAAGATAAATACCCTAAAGAATATAGTTTATGTGATCTTCTAAGTACCCTCCCAATAATTATACCTTTCAAACACTGCTGCTATGCAACTCTCATATCCAGTGTTGCTTGAGTACATCAAGATAAACAGTGAGTAGCTTTAGCATAAGCAAACAAGTTGCAGATTAATAAATGCGTGGATGGCTACTGCACACATAATTGCTGCACATTTTGTAAAGTTAAGATTCATCCCACCCACTTGATGTGGAGAATTCAGGTATGTAAGGCAAAACATCGCCTTTCAGTTTCATTATCTTGTGCAGAAACACAAGAACCCAACTTTGGGTCAAAATGCCATAGCTGTTAGTACAAAACAGGCATCATGGAGTACCATTCAAAGATATCCTGATAGCTAACAACAAGTAGGTTAAAAAAAAATCCAAATTTAATTGCATGTCATTTCGTCAGTGTCATTCACTCATCCAATATGCAGCTACTGAAGGCTGCTGAGTGCAGTGATCTTGGCAGGGGCTTGTGTGATCAGGACCTAACTCAGCATAATGACCATATTGATAATGTCTCAGGGTGGCAGCCGAGGCACATAACTCACAGATACCAGCATCCTTTGTCTCTGTTCCACAGTTAGTACAACTGCCTGCCTTTAAGAGTTGTTTATTGGCATAGCCAGCTGATTTTTCCAGGTGGGGATTAACTATGTTTATAATACCCTTCAAAATATTCAGTTGCAGAAACTGCAGAGATTGCAAAAGGTTTTATTAAATGCAAAGAGAATAAAGAACTCACAATCTCCTACAGCCTATTAGAAGCGTGGTTCCATGCATAACCAAATAAATAATAATGCATTCACATAAATATAATGGATTTCTCTTCTCCATCTATGGTTCTTTCCCTTCTGCAATTATTTCTGAGTGAAGTGAAATTGTAAATAGCTTTACCCACTGAGTGATCTTGAGGAAATTATTTCTGAAGTGCCACAGTGCAGCCTGGGGGCTTTTCCCAATCATTCAGTGCTCAGATGATTAGCTCGGAGCAAATTTTTTCAACTATGCTCACCAGGGCAAAAACACATTGTGAGGAATGATGAAAGCAGAACGTACGTCACATTTGATTTTCAGCAGCAAAAGGCTTTGAACTAGGACTGCAAAGATGCAGAAGGCCACAACAGAAGTGCTTGTAAGGGCTGGGGTTGTGAAATGGAACGATGAAAGCCACAGTTGTCCATACCGGACTAGCTAATCTACAAATTTCAGCTCAGGATAGAGATTCCAGACCTGGACTGCATGAAATCCAAGGAGAGCAGTGAGTACTGCCATGTGAGAAATGAAGCACACTGGAAATGCTGCCAAGCAAACCCAGGCTGGGACAGCATGGTTGAGCGAACAGCCTGGCAGAGCTGCACAGTACCCCTGCACGGTGCCTGGTTCTAGCCAGCAATGCTCAACCTTTCCACTCACAAAAAGACAACAGCAAATCCCTCAGTTTTACAGTTTCTTCAGAATTTCAAGGCCCTTTATTTTTCCAACTAAGGCATCAAGGAAAAGGAATAGTTATCAACCCAGTCTGAATTAGTTCCTTCCAGAAAATCATAGAGAAGACACTTTGAAACACCTGTATAAAACACAGTCCTGTGGCTAAATTAATCTTCCATTCCATTACCAACATTCCTCCAAGGAAATGCAACAGTGAAACTGTTCTGACATAAGAAATGTGCTTCCTTGGTCAGCAGGTGATTCTTATATGCAGTATGTTTCAATAAAATCTACCAGTTCCCTTCAGTTTCTGTGAGAAGGTTACACCTCAAAAGAACACAGCAGCCACACAAAATCTGCTATGTAGTCAGTATCTTGTTTTCATAACAAATGGAATAATTTGCACAATATATCACTTTGAAGAAAAGTCATCATAAACCATTTCACAGAAGTCATCATATGTTATTATTTATAACGCATTTCTTTAAGGTTTAACTTCATCTTTTCTTAAGACCAGGAAGCAGTTTTGATTTTCATAAGGTTCCAGTCATTTCAGTCTGCAAAGTACAACAATCTCCATGCAGAAGAGGAAGCAGGTGCTTCCACATAAGGTATATGAGCTGTTGAATAGGTTGAAAACCACCTACTAGTGCAATAAAGAATTTCTGAAAATGTTATATGCCAAAGACCATGATCTGTGGCTGGGATGAAAGATGAGAGTGCTTCTGAGTGGGATGAATAACCTCCTTCAGCCACTTCAGCAATGGCTTTTAGACCTCAAGAATTTTCCCTCTCTACACTCAAATGTACATCAGAAATGATGCCCCTACCTCATCTATACACTAGAACATTGCAAGATTATCAGGAGAGGTTATTCAGCAGAAATATGCACAACTAGGGCTCCATCAGGCTCCATATCACCTAAGCAGAGAGCATGATCATCCAAGAAGAGGCAGAGAGTAAGTATGTCCAAAGAAAGTGTTTAACCTTGATTTTCATCGTGCCTAGAGTTATTCAGCTTCACTCTGTTAACAGGAAAGGATGTCTGGATGGCTACCCAAGGTGCTGTTAGGAAATGACTGGTGCCCATCTGCTCACTACTTCTCTGCTTCAGCAAATACATGCACTATTGTCACACTGCAGTATGGCCTGTGCCCATTCTCTCATTTATCCAATGCACACAAATTGTTTGTTTGGGAGGTTCAATTACTGAGTTAAATCATCGCCAATCAAAAATAGTTGCTCATGAGAAAAAAAATGTAGCCACTGATGCAAGAGAGTGCTAGACTTGTTCCTTTAACTGGATAGTCAGAAGGCAATACCTTACCAAATACAGCCCATACTACACAACTCTGCTTGAAGGAAATTGTTAGTTAGAAGTGAGGTTTACTCTAGAAGAGTCAGTGTGGCAGCCTTTCAGATGGCCTTTGACTGGGTCTGACTCAAGAAACAAGCAAGACCCTGTTTTGGTGGGCACCCAGTTCTTCAAGTTCTCTGTGACTGAAGATCCACTTTTATGCATAGCCCTAGCTGCCATGATGGGAAGCACTAAATTTAAGTAAACCATACATAGCCTTTTTCATCTCCTATTTTGGTAGAAGAATTAGCAAGTGATAAGACTGACTAGACAGAGTGAGTGTTTCTGTCAGAAACAGATAGTATAAGTGCATGTGTTAAAATGGATTTTTAAATGTATGTTGGCCTGAGGGAAACAGCTTTGCTCACATCTTTGTAAACAGCTATTCACTCTCTCCCTGCCTCTTGAAGTAGATGTTCATTGAACTGCGAGGGGGAAAAATACCTAAGTCTGGGAAGTGTTAAAGATCTGCAGCCTCATCAAAAGGTTCAGGTACATCTTTTGTCACTATGATGGGTACAGCTCATCTCAGCTTACAGTAAATTAAACTGATCCCAGCAGCTGAGACCACACTGTGTCAAAGAACTAGGTGTGCAATAGAGCAGAAGATACAATTGGAATAGCCATCAACAAGATTTCATCTGCTAACAAATGACTCCTCTGATCTCCATCCTCATTGCTTATTTATTCTGAAGCATCATTTATTAAGGAACATCATTAGATGTATTCTTGGCTTTGATATTTTATACTTGAAACTAAACTTTAATTTCTGATCCATGAACATGTTGTATTGAGGGACAAAGCCACAGAGCTACGAGGGAGTAGCTCATCAGCTACAGTCCTTTCCCCTGTAAACAAGTAATGAGTATATGATATGGAGTGACAACAGGAACACAACTCAATCACTTTTAGCTGGCCTTTAATGAGCACAAAAACTTAACAGTGGGTACACAATCATCTCTTCATTGAAACAATACATTCCTATAGGCAAACAGGGTACGGGTGCTTCATGACATTAAAGACATCTCCTTAAAAATCTCCTGACAGAAAGACAAAGACAGGGAACTCTCTGCTGCTTCTGATATTTTTGCGTAAATGATCAGTCACCCTTTCTATTAAAAATGTGCCTGATTTTCCATTTGAATATATCTAGATTCAGCTTTTAGTTACTGTTTTTCATTATATATTCCTCTGCAATTTAAAGATCCCATTAGTGCCTGGAATTTTTTTCCTATGAACACACTTTTATACTGCCACCCAGTCACCTCAATTTTCCTTTACTAAGGTGTCTTTTAAAAGCAATGGAGCAGTGTTGCAGATAATACACCTAGAGACACTTTCAGATAGTTATTTTATTCTGTACCTAATTTTTTAACTCATATTTCAGATGCTCCAAAACTTGCGTATGCAGCCTCCACGTGTGAACTAGGCAAGAATTTGATCAAAGTGTGGACCTACAGATCTGCAGAGCTGCACTGCACTTTTAAAATGGATAAGGGTTTTACCTCATGTCCTTCTCAGCTCCCACTTCAGAAAACAGTATACTTCCCCTCAAATTCTTTTTCTAGGTTCAACAGAATACTGAATTTTGTCACTGTATCTTCATTCTTGGTGGGTACTCACAATAACTGCAATATTGTACACTAGAAGTGGCTGCATGTGCCTAAAGATTGAAAGGTACATCCTGAACACTTGGAGCTATAAGAGACTACTGGAGTATTTTTCAGGAAAAGGAAAGTGGTGTTAGATGTACTAACCTTTACTGCAAAGTGAATGTTTGCCAAAAAAAGCACTGAAAATCAAAAGTTTAGGTTTTATTTTTGACCTTGAGATTACAGTTTGCATGTTTTCCAGAGTCACTGTAGCAATCTGAAGCCACACATGCTTTGCATTTAACCATGCCAACAATGACGAATCTGGCTATCAGAGGGAATACTTTAAGCTGTCAGTTTGAATTAAGGCTATATCTGTCCTTTAAAATGCTGCTGATAATAATGACTTCTCCAAAGAGTCAATAACTCCTTGAAAAAGATTTAAAAAATCACAAGGAGCAAAAAATTATATTTATATATATCACACAGCATTTTCCACCCTTCCTTCTCTGGTCAGGTGAATGTAGTAGCATCATCGTTATGAATCTATGACTTGAAAACATATGGAACAAAATAGTAGTCCCAGGGCATCAATTTAATAAATTCTGTGAGTCCTAAACAAGTACAATACTTCACTGCAAGACCTTTAAGGTCAAGCTTAAAGTTAGGCATGTCCTTCTGCATTGCAGTTAGTGGACAAAAACGATCTCTTAGATACCATCACCATTTTCAGAATGAAACTTTCTTCTTCAAACCACCTTAAGCTTTTTTCCATCCAGACTGCATGGCTGCAGTAATTCCAGAACCCCCTCTCTCCCCCTTCTCAGTGTGTTCCACATCAAAATACATCTTAAATTCTGATTCTTCTCAAGGAAAAAAGGGAGTGGAGGAAAACACAAGGATAGCTGCACAGGTGTTTTTACTTCATATATAAAAGAGCAATTTTGTTTAAAATGTTTGCAGCACTAAGGACCAGTAATTTAGCAAGAACTGAAATAATTTTCTGTACTTTGGAAACAACTATTTACTTTAAGAATGTGTGGGTGGTGTAGAGATGTCATGACTAATGTGATTTGCAATACAACTTGATCAAATTGCAGTGACATCAGTACTGGTACAGAGTGCTAGACTGTCACCCCTAGAATATGAAGTCCACAGTGTAGATATAATTTGGGTCAAAAAGGAGAGATTCCCAGTGATTCCTGAAAATGTGTTACAATGGGAGAGACATTTTCCAGAAAGAGGACTGAGTTTCCTTCAGTTTTTCAGCTGAAGCTATCATTAAGGATGCCACCAAACTATCAGTGTGCTTTATGAAGAGGGTTAACTGCTTGTCTAGAGCCAAATTCAATTCTTTCAACTAGAAAATGGAAAAGGTCAGCCAAAGTCACACAAAATACATGACCATTTGATAACTCTCTATTACTATGGAAGTGGTCTGACATCTACATTCTTCGTTCTGCAATCTCCAATACTCCC
>NW_008677780.1:39526-42280 GCF_000695815.1 Acanthisitta chloris | reverse complement strand
GCTGAACACACACTCTATGGGCAAATAATGAACTGAAAGGATAATAATTATCTCCATGTGTAAACCTAAGGCACCTATATACATCAGGTTACCAGGCTGAAAGTTATATCTATTAAGCTAAATTACTTGTGTACTGTACTGGAGGCAATCCATAAAGGAATTTACTTCTTCTGCCTTTGTACTAACCTGTTTTAATTTAGATAATGATAACTAATGACTTGCCACATCAAATGATTGAAATAAATCCATAAAGTTTTATCCTATCAATGGGCCCTTCTCGATTAAAGAAAGAACAGCATTAATCATGGAGTGAAGCTTCCCTAGGAGAACTCCTCTACGTACCATTGAACTGATAAGAGAGGTCAAGAGGTCACTGTCTGAAATCAACCCAGAGCTCTCAATAGAGCTGTTACCACTATGGCACCAACTGATAACACAGTCTGTACAGTTTCATTCCAGCCTGCACACTGCAAACATATCTAACTAATACAATAACCTTGGCTTATTTCCATATGGTGGGTAATTGCCATGTACTAAGCGATAAATTAAAAAGATTAACCAAAGTACTAACTACAATAAAAGCAGCTAATTTAAGAATTTCAGCTCTATATTATCTTCTCTTTATTGAAATTGAACTTAAAAAATCCTCCCTCTGCTTCAACTAATGATAAAACGCTAGATAAAGATAGGTTTCTGTATTCTCCATGGGTTGACAAACAATAATTTATCCTCTAATTATGCAGCTCAAATAGTGTTTTCCTTGACTGCAATTCCACACTTGCATACGGATCTTAGCCTGCTAAGAGAAGGACTGCCCCCACAGCAGTAGTTGTCTATCTCCTGCAGGTTAGTGGACAGAGAAGCTCCCAGCATGTCAACAAAGGCAGAAAAAAATTCCCAGTGTGATGTGGATAGAGGGAAGATGAAGAACGTATCACCAAGGCCTCCAAAGTACTCTGGAGTTTATAGAACTTTTGCCATTATCTATAAGACTTTCAAAGCACATTGAAAAGCTATAGTTAAACAATAATAAAAAGTCCTTTAGTTAACCAGTAACTCATTAAATCATTTTCAAGCAATTTGTTCCCTCTGCATTGCTCCCTAAATAAACAGTATGTGCTCATGGTCAAGAGATTCAGGCTCTTTTGGCCCTGGAAGGTGCAGAGAATTCCAAACCTGGATTTAAAACCCAAATCCTGCACCACTAGCCATCCGCCCAGGCCCTTTTGCACACTTGTGTCTCTCCAACTGTAAGCTGTGAAGTCTTCCAGTACAATTCAGAACACTGGAAAGACAGAAATTGAGAGAAACATACAGCTGTGCAGGATGTATGTTCAGAAGGGGTTTTAGAATGAGGCTGTGCAGCTGCATCTCTTTGAAATCCAAAACATACTATCTTGATCAACATTGCTCCTTACTACCAATCATAAAATCATAAAGATTGGAAAAGATGTCTAAGATAATTGAGTCCAACCTTTGACTGAACACCACTGTCAACTAAACCATAGCACTAAGTGCAGGCTCCCTCAGCCCCTCCTCATATGACTTGGTCTCTAGACCCTTCACCAGCTTTGTTTTCCTTCTCTGGACATGCTCCAGCACCTCAATGTCTTTCTTCAAGTTAAGGGCCCAGGACTGGACATGACACTCAAGATGCAGGAGGATGATCACTTCCCTGGTCCTGCTGGCCACATTATTTTTGATACAGGCAGGGATGTCATTGGCCTTCTTGTGGCCCCCTGGACACACTGCTGGCTTATGTTCAGCTGGTTGTCTAAAAGATAAAACTTCTCCTCCTGGTTTGGCACAGCCTAGGAGTACTGGGAAAGGTTATATATTCATTGTGAGAAACCTTTAGCATCACACCGCAGCTTTCCCTGTTTCTAGTACAAAAACAATCCAAAGGGCTTTTTGCCTGAATTGTGTATTCTGCCAAACTCAGAGCATGTCTGTATAAAAGAAACAACTGTCTTACTCTCTGTGCTCAAAACTGGGTTAAAATGAACCAGCTGCAGTTCCACAGCTACATTACTGTAGTGCTGTGCCTAGGCTAATATCTGGAACGCAGTGCTAGGCTATCACAGCTCTGTAACTTCTGGACTTGATCTTATTCATGTCTGAACAACTTTACATTCAGGCAGAGTGATTTCTTATCCTTTTCCATCCGCCCATTCTGTCCACACCAGCTTTGTTTGAAAAAGCATTTTCAAGCTCTCGCTCAAAACCAGTTCTTTGACTCCCTTCATCTGCCCACCTCTCTTTGGAAACTGTCCAAAAAAATCACCACTGTAAGGGTTAGGAATCTTTCTCTCATCTCTAAATTCCACTTATCCATTACAAATTTATGCTGGGGGGGTTTAGACAAAATTTGCCTTTCTGAGTTTAAAGAGCCCTTGTCCTCCTTGGTGCTTAACTGATTGATGCAGTTACAGGGAATAATTATCTCCCCTCCTAGCATTTGTTCTGCTAGGCTAAGTAAATCAAATTGTTTTACAATCATTTTCTGTGAAGAAATTTTAATTCCTCAACAACCTAGTAGCTGTTCTCTTTATTCGTTCCAGAAGAAATTAATCTTTCTTTAACAGGAGTGACCAAAACCAGACACACTTAGTTTCTATAAAATCAGCCGGGTTGGAGGAGACCTCAAGGATCATTGAGTCCAATCCCATCATCGTTACTAGACCACTAGGCACTAAGCACCACGTCCAGTCTTGTCCTGAAAACCACCAGGGATGGTGAATCCATTCCCGGGCA
>NW_008677780.1:28875-39439 GCF_000695815.1 Acanthisitta chloris | reverse complement strand
TTGAGTCTGTGTCCTCTTGTTCTACTGGTAGTTGCCTATGAGAAGAGACCAGCCCCCACCTGACTACAACCTCCTTTCAGGTACTTGTAGAGTGTGATAAGGTCACCCCACCCACTTTCTAAAAGATTCCTCACCAGTGTTGTACACAATAGCAGTAATACTTGCTTAATTCTGCAGAAAGTATGACAGGTCTGCTGATATATCTTGGGATATAATTTGATATTTTCATCACCTTTTCATGTTTGTCCAGAACCCTTTGTTTCACAAAACTGCACTTTAAATCTCAGAGGAGTATGTTCATGCACAACATTTCTGATCCCTTTTAATTCCAAGCATAGACAAACTTAATCAGAAAAAAATTCAGATCTACATCTAAGCTTAAATACCCTGGAATTTGACTATGTTCAAAAATTGGTTTTAATTGGATCTATACTTTCTCTGGAGTAAGCTATAAAAAAATGTTCCTACTAGAGGTCTGACATTTTCAGTTTTCGAGTAATCATCATGCATGCAAAAATACAAAGCAATTGAATAGCACAACTACACTAAATGCTTTCCTGACCAGTTTCTCAACCCAGTTCTTTTACAGAAACAGCCAGTCAAGAGAAGCAGAATGTTCTCCATGTCTCTGGACTGGTTTGGCCACTCTAACCATTCATCCCTGTGATGCTCTTTCTGAGTAAATCAAATACAAGAGCATTTTGTTCTCAGAATCCCCTTCATGCTTTTTGCAATCCTGCTACAATGCAAAAGATCCTGCAAAACCAATGTGGTTTGTCAGCCAGGTTCTGACACCAGCCTTTGCCTTCTTCTCTCTAGTGGCTCTTGAAATTCAACAAGAGGATGACTCAAGTGCTGCTGGAAGGAGGGAGGGTGTAGCGATGCCATCCAAATCACATTCCAGATGATTTCTGAAGAACCCATAGCAAATGACACCAAATAATCACTACAAGCTTTAACCAACTCCTTTCTGAACCATGATTAAGATCAATGTTTATGAAATTGACCCCAGTTTGCATGGGTTTTTTTCCCCTCTGGACCTTTTCAGACATTTCTTCTATCGTGGCAATTATTTGATTTTGAGCCAGATTTTCAGCCAAGATAAGTCTGTGCTGCTCAGCTGAAGTCAATTCACACCACCTGAAGAGCCTTCCTTCAGCACTTTTTTTTTTTTTTACACCACCTGAAGAGCCTTCCTTCAGCAGACTTTTTTTTTTTTAAAAATCCAAATTGTTTCTTTAAGACAGAAAACAAATTCTTTATACTATCTGTATTTCAGGTCAAATCCAGGATCCAAGCAGCAAACTACAGAAGTTAATTTAAGCTCTGAATTGGTTGCACTTGGAAAAACTAAACAAAAAACATATATACTAAAAAAAAGCCATAGAGGGCCTGTTTACAAATAAGCTAAAATTCTCAGTTAAAAATGCCAAGATTTCATTTTCAAGGTCTGTTTTCAAATTTGGCAGCATTTAAACCATTTTTTCTTCAATCAGAACAGGAAGTTATAGGGAACATAAGTCCTGCTCTGTCAGATCAAGATCAGCCAAGTGATGCATTTGTGGTTAGGGACATGGTGTAACCTGTTGAACAATAACTTAGGGAAGCTGACTGCTATTTTCAGTTGCACCAGTGACATGCTTTGTAATCCTGAATGAAGACTTTTATTTCTTGTGCCTCAATTTACCTGTCTAGAAGATGACAATACTCATTCAGACATCACACAGCACTTTGAAATTCAGAAAAATGCAACCTAAATGCTAGGTATTAACATGCAATTCTTTTCACATAAAACATAGGGCAGTCCTTAATGGTTGCAAAAAAATTGCACTAAAGTGTTGGAGATTATGTTTTCACAGTGTTCCTATAAGACTTTTAATTTAGATCCTCCCCAAGTCTCCTCTTAGCTCTGCTATATTTTGCAGAAGTATTTTCTGCATTGATTTGTCTTTGCTTAGGTGGCTGGTAATGTTTTTTTCAGAACAAGAATTTTCCAGGTGTTCTGTACATTAACAAATGGTCTTTGAAGCAATCCAATATAATTTCAGCTATATTAATTTGATCTACTTGTTATCCTCGAAACAATTTTTGACTTTGCAGAAACCAGCATTTGCATCTAATGTAACAAGTATTGTAAATTGCCCTTAAGTGCTTAAAAATTAGTTTCAGCCTGTATCTAGCATCCATTTGTCACATAAATGCAGCAAGTATAAGGCTTTTATCAGCTACATCCAACATATCTGAAAGCCACTGAAAAACTGTCAAATGGCAACAAATCTTGTTTTAATCTAACCTAAGTAAGATCTGAAATAGAAGAAAGGGAAAAAATGTCATAGCCAGTTAATGCCCTAGCAAACTAGACAGTTTGCTTCACAAGTATGGCAAGGTATATCTCCCAATTTGGGGTATATCCATCTGTCTCTCTATATGTATATCTAACACCTGGATGAGAAGTCTCTGTTTCTTATCAAATCAGGTTACAGCACATTACAATCTCACCATGCTAAGGTCAGACCAGAGTTCTTCTATGATGCAATGAACAAGCTAAACAGACACATACTTGCATTGTGTGAAGGCCTGAAGTCTGAACCCCTAAATGAGTAAAGAGGGAAATCTTGTACTGAAGTAAAAAAAAAAAGTCAAAATAATCCTAATATTTTCTATATCTAAATACAGTGCCATTAGACTAATTTTCTTATGCAAGAAAGGACTTAATTTTAAGCACTTATAACTAAATTAAATAATTACTTAAAAATCTGATTTTCAACACACAAGAATTGTAGCTCCCACTGAAGACAATTATGGTCAAATGCATTCAGGCTTTGATCACTAATGGTACTGAAGCACCTAAGTCTTATTTGGTCTCTTAGATTTTCGATTTTCTCAGTTTGCAGAGAAATATCTAAATAGGTGCTAATGCTCCTGCATGTGTGAAATGAATGGAGAGGCACATTCCTTTCCTCACCTTCAAACTTCATACTCCTCCTACCCTGTCACAACTTCAATAATCACTATGACAGTTGAAAAATATACAGGAAAGCCTCCTAGTTCTTTTTTGAGAGCCTACCAATGTCCATTCCTCTAGACTAGATTGACAATGTTTTCTGTATTTAGTTCTCACTGTCGCTATCTATCTCCCAAATTCAACTTGTTTCTTGCTTTTCGTAGTCACTAACTTTCTTCATTGAAACATAGGACAGAATTCGATCTCCACCCTACTGATGCAAAACAATGTGGAGATCTGAGGTTGCCTTTTAGAGGATCAGCTTTCCAAAAAAGACACTGAAAATCCTTTGAAAGAAAGAGATCTTTTCCTTCACCTTCAATTTGACATGGCAAGTAAAGATCTTCATTTGTGGGTAGGCAAAGCAGGAGGTAAGGCTCTCTGGTTCATTTAACAAACTTCACGTAACCACATCAGAAGCCTGCACAGAAGCAGAATTAACCAGGAATGATTCTGTAGAAAAAAACCCTTGAAACGATGTAATTATTTGAAAAATTGGCCCAAACCCTCTTGCATTTATGCCAGTTTCAATGTGATGCAAATTCACTAGCTTTTGTAACACTACTTTCACATCACAGCCATAGTGAGAAAAGAACCAAACCCAATCTTCTTATTCCCAGCTCATAAGCACCATGAATTCAGCCTGGGGTTTATGAAATCACTTCCGTGCCACATATCCTTCCATTCTTCCCCTGCCTCATTTGCTGAACAAATGAAAAAAATCACTTTCCGTGAAAAAGCAGCAGTAATGAAATTATAGCTGTGAAGGTAACCTTAGCCCATTCCAACTCCAGTCCACAGCAGACTGCTGACTGCTGTCCCAGAGAGCTGCACTCTGCAGTGGCCCAGCAATGAGCTCATTGACTTTGGCTTCCTCTGGAAGTAGGACACCATTCCCCCTCACCTGGGCTTCCCTTGCATGAATCTGGGGCTGCTTTTCCACCTTTCCAACTGGATATTAAGTTGCTGATGATATTTCATTCAATGATTACATACGGTCATGTGCGCTTTTAGCTATATAATTAACCCATTTTTTTAATAAAAAGGAAATATAAAAAAAAAAAAATTTAAAAAAAGGAAAGAAAATTACCCCTCAATGCTCCAGTGCAATTTTTAACCAGGCAACACACAGTATAAGAGTTATACACTGTATGGAATAATGTTGCCTCTTGCATGTTGCAAGGATAAAGGTGGAAGAAGAGTAAGGAGAATAAGGAATCAGAGGCTTGGTTCAGTAGTCAGGGTTTCTGGTTTCTGTTGCCAGTTCCAAAGGAATGCACTGACTAATTAGTACGACACAAGAAGATCAGGACTGGTGATCAGGACTCTGTTTCCAGCGTCCCTGCTTCTTTGTCATGTCATCCCTGTGCTGCTGGTAAAAGGGATAACATTTTCCCTCCTTTCCCAGGGCGTGTCAAGAGGATCAAGTTGCCGCAGAGCTGCAGCCAAAAGGCTGCACTGCATTTCCTTCATCCTCTCTCCCTCCAGCTTCCATGTGCACTGAAGCACAAACATGACTAGCTCTAAACACTGTTCTTTCCATAAAATGGAGGGAATGCAGGTAAGGATCCCCTATACATCCTGCTTACACAGGTGTCAGCATATTTGAATGAACTACTGGAGATAGGCTCTGGGAATCATTCCTCATCTCTGAGAGGTTGTGGACAGAAGGATCAGCTAGGCACAGTACGGAGAATGCAAACACATATTACAATCAAAGACAGAGTCGGGCTCACGTCAAATCCTGCTCTGGATTTCAAACTCCCACTAAAGTCTGGAGAGACTGCTTTTCAGAGCTGAGAACCAGCTCTGAGAGGGGATGAATAACAGTGATGCTATCAGGAGCAATGAGCTGAGGTGACTGCTATTTTCTCAGGACCTAAAGGGAAAAGAACAAAACAGAAATGAAGGCTTCTACCAGGGAGGAGAGAGACAGCAAACACTCATCCGCTACAAAATTACCAGAAAGGCAAGATACTAGGAAAAATCCTACAAAAAGATCCTACACTGTCAGCAAGAAAGGGCTGCTGCAGAGGGGATCAGCAAACAGCCTTATTCTTAAGGCTCAGGGATTTTGAATTTTAGAGAGATTAAGCAGACATATGATCCTGGTGCAGGAGGAGAATATCATGTCCAGTTCATTCTAAACACCTGTGAAGTTTTAATACTGCTTTAATTGTCTTGACACTATTTATGATATAAACTGTGATATCTAATATGCACAGCATCCATCCTAGCCCCCATCCTAAACACAAAATAGGACAAGCTTTCTGCTCACAGGTGGCATTGCCCTCTGAGAGCAGCCTGCTTTATGGCTCCAGCACACCACAACACCACATTGTCACTCCCGTGTGGTTCATCCCTCCAGTCATTATCAGGAAACAGTAATGCACACAGTAAATGAGCAAAGGCTAAAGGGCTAAATGTTCCTCACTGCTTTCAGGCAATTATTAGTGTATTATGTACCCAGCTTCCCTACTTGAAAAGTCTCTGTCTATCTTTGGGAGCCCAACAAACTATATCATACCCTAAGGATGTTTAACTTCCTCTACATACTGCCTCTTTTTGCTAAGCCAGCCAAATGTGAGGTTGGCCTGCTTTCGGTATGTGACAGCGCAAATTTGTACAAAACTGGCCAAGTTCAAGCAAGGTATACTCCATGCTCTGCAAAGAAGATGATTAAAACTTAAGGAAACGTAAGTCAAGTCATCTTAAATCAAGGAAATGGGGCAATGCTGTAAAAGTAAAAGGGGAAAAATTATTTTGAGCGTATCTTGGAAAAAATCTGGGACACACATGATATTCCTCAAGGGTGTTTTCTTAAAGGATATTTAGACTGGCACTAGCCACAAAGCAGCAGGCTGAGAAGGATTGTGGGAGGGAGCAACAGAAATTTGGGACAAGAAGAGAGGGTGGTCTAAAGCAGTCATGTCCTAGAAGGCTGAAAATAAATCAGCTCACAAAACTCACATATGTTGTTATGCAACAGTGCATGAGATGCACAAGCATCCTCAGATCTGGTCAATGGTATCAGCAGCCAAGGCAGGAAAGAACCTTTTGGCATCAAATATGTCAACTGTTGTACAACCGCTTTCTGCTTGTTACCTTAGGAGGAGACTCGAACAATGAAGATGTTGTATTCATTTATATACTTATTTTAAATTGTATAAAGGCAGCCTATTTGTGAAGGAATAAAGTGCAATTTCACTACCTTTGAGCGTAATCACTTAATTTCCTTGAGCTGTTTCAAATGTGGTCAAGACACTCCTGGCTCTTTTATAGTTATTGGCTGATGTATTGTACTGCAACTGTACTACTGTTTTCAAAAGTCAGGTAGAACTTGGTCCTAAAATGTGTCTGTTTATATTTACTGTCTCCTACAACCAGCAAGCTACCCTCATGCCAGACCTATGACTCTGTTGTGCACTTCATGTACTTTATTGTTCACACCAAAAAAAGACTCCTCAGTCACACTGAGAATCTCTTTGGCCACATACCTTCTGCTCCACAAAAAAACCCAACCCATCCATACCCTAAGTGTATTTCTTTCCCTGACATATTTTCACTTTGCGTAGTATGTCAGGTTCCTCTGTCTGCCGCTGTCATTTATACTTCAGAAAGCTGCTGGGACTGAGAGGGGAACACAGAAACTTATTTCACCTAAGTTTAGATCCAAAACTGGCAAAATGGGGACAAGAAGAGGCCAAATAGTGTTTCACTGCTAGGCTGCTGGCCCTTTGTTGATCCAGGGCAGGAGCAAATGAAAATGAATCATGTCTGCTGGTGGTTCAGGACCCTTCCAACATGAGTTTCGTGGATATGGATCTGATTTTCAGACTGTTCTTATCAATGCAGTAAACCTAACACATACTGTTGTCCTACAAGCACCATAAAAGCGGGGAGAAATACAGTCTTTAGGGAATACCTCAATGGCAAATACAAGCAATGTCTGCATAACAGTGATTCCCTTTCTGTCCATACAGATGAGATCTCCAAGTTATGGCTGAGTTTTATGAGGGGCTTAAGCTACCATCACTGTATACATATGCTGTAAATAAAACAAGGAAGCTGGCAGACAGGCTGTCAGTTTACCACTGCACCCATATTCGAGCAATTAAATTCAACAATTCAGCACTTTACCCAGGTATACCGACACACTACATATACTCAAACTAATATAGCCATATTAAAATTCCTCTAAAGGCTTTAGCTAAAGGGCTAGTTTCCCTTGAACTGGAATCAAAGATATGATGAGAAAATGTAGATTTTTTTTATTACCAATTATGAGGGTATTCATGCAGTGCTGCTTAAATATTATCTTCTAAAACTGATAAAGGGCAATGTAAGGGGGAGTTCTTCAGAGAGCAGGAGACCAGACAATTAAAGCTCTTAATTACAGGGCAATACGAAAGAATTTCAAGATCATACCCAGACTAAACTCTGTACTTTATACCAATATTCATTCCCCTAACATACAGCCCTTAAAAAAAGTCTACACATCATAATTCTCTATCACATTTTTAAAGAATTTTAAGAACATTTCATGCACCAGTTAGTTCAAAGATACTGTGATACATTAATTAAAGCTCTTAATTACAGGGCAATACGAAAGAATTTCAAGATCATACCCAGACTAAACTCTGTACTTTATACCAATATTCATTCCCCTAACATACAGCCCTTAAAAAAAGTCTACACATCATAATTCTCTATCACATTTTTAAAGAATTTTAAGAACATTTCATGCACCAGTTAGTTCAAAGATACTGTGATACATTAAAAGTTCAAAGCTGTCACTCTTTCTTTTTTTTTATACCTCATTTTAAGAAGCAAAAGTTAAGAGAAGGAAAAGTTGCATGCAATTTAATATTCCTCTTCTCCAAGGGTTTGGTCTTGTTACACTTCCCCCAAGAGTTTAACACAGTAGAAACTCCTTTAACACAGAGGAGAAACCAGAGTACATACTTTACTCATGGCGGCAAAACATAGACAGACCACATGTTTGAAAGAATATGAGAAAATTCAGACCAAGAACACTATGCCCACAGAGGAGCAGAGGTCAATCATCCCCAGATACCTGCAGCTGCTCTCAGTTAGCTACCATCATATATCTAGACAGCATCACCGTGGGTACACTACTATTAGCAAGAGAGAACATGAGCAGGTGGTGCACTACTACCTCTAATTCATCATCTTAACCAGTGACATATAAAAAGCAGTGAAACATAAAGTGCTATTAGACCTGAAAAGCTGCCATAATTGCAATAGCATTGCTAACTAACCGTTCAGCCCCATGTTCTGAGTAATTAGGGCAATGGTTTATGACCAGCACTTGGTGGCATTAGCAAAATGTAACAGGAGATTGAGCGTGACGGGTGGGTTGGTAAAGAGGAGAAGGAGGAGATGTAAATTACAGCTTTAAAGAATCACCTGTTAAAAAACACGTGTTCTTCTTTACCAGCAAGGAAAAAGTTCCCCATATCTAATGGGTAAGGAAATGGGATTCAAGACAATGGCAAGGCAACAGTCTTTTACAGGAATGTTTTTGACTTCTTTTTTTTTTTCACATACGGATTATGCGATTTTGCTCTGACAAGTCAGCAGGAGAAAGAAAAGTCTAGCAGTCAGGCTTTTGCAAGATAAATTCTGTATGCTTAAATGATTTGAGAAACATGTTAGCTTACTTCCCCTTAGAATGAAAAGGCTGATGTTGTAAGTCACCTACACTGCAGCTCTGTACACAGCAGGAGGAGACTGGGGGGTTCAGCTAATGCAAAGAAAAAAATACCATGGAGGGAGGAGAAGCCATTGCCTCCTGCCTTCCAGTGCCAGGCTTCAACAGCGAAGATTCTGCAGAAGGTGCAAGAGATGGATATGCATGATTTATTTTTTCACAGCCATGAATAAATCTACTCTGAACTCCAGCACAACTCAAGACAACTTTTTAAAGTCCTACTTGAAGTCCAATAGCTACACCCAAAATATAGAATTCCCTGTTCTTTTTTTAAAATTCTTTTGGTTGAGGTGGGAGAGGGGATTTTTAACTGAAAATTGCCAACAGTGATGGCTTTCTCACAATGTAGAAAACTGAAATGTGCAGGCTATTACTTGTCTACATTTGTCTAGCTTAAACTTCCTGCTACACAATCACATCACACTCTTACTTTTAAAAATTTAAAAGCTCTCTTATTAAATTGCTGTTTACCACTGTAGGTAACTATATTGTAATGCCACCCCTCCATCCTATAGAATCACAGAATCATTTAGATTGGAAAAGACCTTGAAGAGTCCAACCATAACCTAACACTGCCAAGTCCACCACTAAACCATGTCCTAGAGCACTACGTTCAGATACCTTCTCGGTATCTCCAGGGATGGTGCACTCCACCACTTCTCTGGACAGCCTGCTCCAACGCTTGACAACCCTTTCCTTGAAGAAATTTTACTTAAAATCCAATCCAAATGCCTCCTGTCACAACTAAAGGCTATTTCCTCTTGCTCTATCAGTTGTTTACTTGGGAGACCGACACCCACCTTGCTACAAACGCCTTTCAGGTACTTGTAGGGAACAGTAAGGTTTCCCCTGCCTCCTCTTTTTTTCAGGTGGATACCACTCATTTCTCACTGAGAAATTTTCCAATTCTTTTACCAATTATCATATTTAGGAACTAAGTCCCTTCTAAGATAATAGCAGCTGTAAGCATAATGGATCTCGGTCACAATCACACCAAGACCATGTATATTACTCCCACACAATACTCTGCTGTTTACATATCCAGAGTGATTTAGACCTTTGGCTACAACGTTAGACCCCAAAGTCTTTTGCAAAATTCACTGCTTCCTAAGGTACTCTATAAGAATGCCTCACATTTTTTGTTTTAAAACTGATGCATTCCAAACCAGACATTTTAAAATGCAACTTGTTCAGCTGCCCTCGATTTACAATACAATTCAGTGTAACACTGGCATTTCATCTCTGAATTTTTGACCTACTCTGTTTGAACAATTCAATACCAGGTGGTCTGTGAAAAGAACTCGCAAGACACCATTTCCCTATATATATATACACATATGTTTTTCTTCTCCAAACAGCTGCTTAAGCCACAATTGTACACCTTATTCTTTCACAAAACACTGCAATACATGTAGAAGTGGCATTGTGAAAAGAGAAAATAAGTCAACTCTGTTGGATAAGGCATAAAGAAAGTGTCATGCTGGGAGATCGGCTCAGCAGAAGGAAGGTGGCCTAAATGACAGTGGAAGGAAGGAGGAATGATCCTTCTCCACATTTCAGATAACCCACCTGTGGGGCTGGGTGCAGCCCTATATCTGAAACAGCAAGCTCCAAGACTGGCATTGCTGTCTCAGGGTTTGCATAGAGGGTATGTGGCAAGAGAGTGTTAATGGGGAGAAATACATCTGACTACCATGTAAGGAGAAACAACAGGACTGAACAATCTATATTTTCCTGATAGGAATTTGATTTTTCATAGAGAAAAATCTAAATTAACAGTCCCTTCAGTCTTTTGGGGAGGTTTTTGTAACAAAGCCAGCAGATTC
>NW_008677780.1:0-28849 GCF_000695815.1 Acanthisitta chloris | reverse complement strand
AAAATATCCTTTTCTAATGGGGAGTAAAGCCTCTTCCCACCTGCCACAGAGTGGTGCATGCCACATAACAGCATGCCTGGGGAAGCTGGCAAAGGTAATGACATTTCCTCTGAACCCTTGAAGGTGGATAAAGAAAAAGGGCATTTGGTCCTTCCCCTGTTCTCTTTGAGCTGTCACAGCAATGTGCTACACCCATAAAACAAGGCAGGGGCTGCTGAAGAATTCACATCTCCAAGGGAGCTCATTTCCATCCTCCAAGAGTCAGAGGCCTACAGGAAATATTGTGGTAAGCACAATGGCAAGACCAGAGAGGGAAAAAGTGTGTTTCTGGATTTATAGCCATTTGTTCTGAGCCAACTGACAGAATCCCAAGTGGGAGGGTGAGGAGCACAGGGTGCAAAATTAGCCTGCATTTAAATAAGAGACATGTGGGTTTGGAACCCCTCCCTCCTCTGTTTAAACAGCCCAGTGCTGCCTGAGAACAAAGCCTAAGAAGATTATGTTCTGTGAGGATAATCTCAGCTCTCTAGTGCTGTCTTGGCTTCAGAAATACAGCATCCCAGTTTTCTCTCAGGGTCAGTTCAATCCTTTCCCATCAGCTCCTATATGCTTCTCCAGCTACTCCCTGATTTCTGGGGTGAAATGTTTTTAATGTTATAATTATCAAGGCTCCTCGGATTTTCCTGCCATTCAGGCTTGAGAGGGACAGATTCCTCACCTGGAGGTAACAGGATTAGGTGTCAAGCAGCTTTCTCAGTGATCTAGGCACCCCTTTGGAGAGCAGAGGAGCAGTGTTCCCCGCGTGCGTGGGGAGCCAGCAGCCTGGAGCGTCTTGCTGCCCACCCAAACACATTATCTCATCTGAGCATTAAATAATGCAGAAAATATTCCAGCAGCTCAAATACTGAGCCAGTGGTAATGATGCTGTCACTTTGGCAGAATGTGCAAATATCAGTGCAGATATTTGCATTTGTGAATATAGGATAGTACTTGTGAAGAAGATGAGCAAGATGAGAGAGGACCACTTTGATCTGCCCTGTGCAGTTCCCATGCTGGCTGGGGACTTGCAGTCCTCTGCCAGTCAGGATTCCAGCAGCTCAAATACTGAGCCAGTGGTAATGATGCTGTCACTTTGGCAGAATGTGCAAATATCAGTGCAGATATTTGCATTTGTGAATATAGGATAGTACTTGTGAAGAAGATGAGCAAGATGAGAGAGGACCACTTTGATCTGCCCTGTGCAGTTCCCATGCTGGCTGGGGACTTGCAGTCCTCTGCCAGTCAGGAATGTTTTTTTTTCCCAGTCACAGGCAGACTCTCTTGCCTTCCACGCTGCAAGAGTGCAGAGCTGTCTCTCTGGCAGGCACTGTGCACCAAGTTTAAACAAGCTGAAGCCTGAAGAGCAGCATCTGTTTATTCTGGGCTTGAATTTGGCTTCATGCCTGCCAGAAGACCAGAGAACATGCCATGTAGGGTTTTGGTCTGCTTTATACAGGCTGGATCTATAGGTAAATGAATGTCGGGAATATTTCACACATCCGAATACACTGTGCATAATATACCCTGGCTGCAGATATTGTGCCTATATTTTGGTATATATTTTGGTACATATACACGTTGTCTGTTTACATCTACCAGTTGTATAGAGAACAGAAGCACAACGACGAAGAGAACTAATAAATATGCAGGAAGAATAATTGAGAAAGAAAGCAACACAAGAACAAAGAGAAGAAGCACTGTTAAGAGCTGCAGCCCTCTCCTAAGGCAGGGTCTGGAGTACCTGGAAGCTCACTGCAAGGGCAGGCACAAATCTCTTGACTTGTCTGTGCCAAGACCACAGGATAAATCTTGTCCAAGTCCTGCATGTCATAAACACAATAAATAGCCCATGAATGCACCTTCTTCTTCCTCTGGTCTAATGAAGGTTATTCTGCATTGTACTTGGTCGGTGGTACCTTTAGTCTTTACTTTGGGCTGTGACCATGGAACTTTGGCACTGATGTGAAAGCAACACACCAAATGACCAATGTGACATTAATAACCCAAATAACTGTAATTGCTCTTTGTGGTACCAAGTCTTTCAGTATTGACATCAAACAAATTCCTTTGACTTCTATAGATGTTTGGTCTGAATGTGAATTAACTGAATCAGCCTGCATACCACAGGCTACAGAGGAGATAGAGCAACAGAGAAACAAAATGAACATGAACTAATCTCAAGTTCACCCTCAAGCTTAAGAAAGATTGAAAACAGCCAGTACAGTGCTTAATTCCATCTTACCCCCACTGATTTGGAGGTGCTGTGTCAACATTTCCCAGAGTCTTTCACATCAGAGCTCAGGGTGGGAAATCCCAATTTCCAGAAAGGCCAAACAAATGCCCAAATTAATTTAAAAAACAAGTGCTGCAATAAAGCCAGTTATTCTAATGTAATTTATTTTCCACTGACATGTTGCAAAGCACAGCCAGGAACACACCTCCTGCAGAACACCTCAAGTGCATTTTGTGAGATTTCCCTCAATCACAACAAAAACGGCCAAGAAATTATCTAGGTATTACAAACTATCATTTCTTAAAGCACATTAGAAAGCTCTGAAGGAGGCAAGACAGTCTCTACATTCAAGAACTTGCAATTCAAAGTACTTCCATCAAGATATATACCCAGTACAACTGATTGCAGCCCTTCTGAGGGGGCAGGTAGTAGCTACACACAGTATAAAGCAGTGTAAAGGGGATGAAACATCAATATGCTTCTGAAATGCTGTAAGAATACTCAATGTCCTTTCAGATCACATAGTTGCTCTGGGTGTTAAGACACGGACACAGTAAACCCCCTAAGGCCCAGCTCCTGCTGGAAATTCAACGTGCCAGGCAAGGAGCCAGCTAAGCCACTTCTGTCTATAAATGTCCCAAGGCTTCCTGATGCACAAGGTCCCAGTGGCTGGATGCCTCTGCCATGGATCAACTCCTCAGTGCAAGCCTTTCATTTTCTTCCTGCAGCAGTCAAGCTCTAAAGTCTCATGTCAGGCACTAGAAAAAGGATCAACAATGTGAAGTCTGACATCACCTGATGATATATGACATGAGCATGTGCAAAAGTGTGTATAATTCTCTGTGTGCACACACAGATGCAGACGCTCAATGCTCTCTGTTTGCTGAGAATCATGGCCCCTCCCCGGCCCCACAGCCACACCGTCAAAGTAAGAACACTGCCCTGGGCAAGCAAGGAAAGAAGTACTAAAATGACAGCCACTTTGCATTTTTAATGAGGTTTGTCTCCTAAGTGTCTCTGTACCTCCACAAAGCCCTCTCATTACTGCCTCAAAGCCCATTTTATTTCTCTCAGCTGACTGGGAAGTTTCCTTCTTGCTTGTCTCCCCTCCTCCCTGCCTGTTCCTGTGTCCTTGGCATCAGTGTGTCCTGACAGCAGAGGTTCTATGGTGCTCTCTTATTAGACTGTCTTTCCCAAACACCTACTACCATTTGCACTGTCAGTCACCCACAACAACTGCTTCTCTAGCACCATCCACTCTGGGCAGTCAGGAAAGTCAATTTTCCCCAGGCTCACTGTTCCCTGCCCCCAGCTGAATCGGAAGGAGCTGCCGTGATCCCAAGTCCATGTCTGTACCCTAACTCTGTCCCAAATCCAAACTAGGGCAAAAACTGGGTACATGTCAACTCTCCCACTTAACACCCTAGTTTTCATGAATGGAAAACCCGGGAAAATGAGAGGCTGCGGAGGTACAACATGATCTTATCCTGGTAAAATATTCAGATGACTGGGAGACCAATACTTAATGATGCAATACAGTATACATGCTGAATAAATTTAGCTATGGCCTGACATTCTTGCTTTCCTGCTTGTAAACAGAGATAATTGTGCTTTCCTAATTAGGGCATGGGTGTTGAGCATAAACATCAAAATTCTTGAGGCAAACCTTAGCATAAGAACAAAACAGAGAGGCACGAAACATCTACATAGGCCACAGCAAAATAGAACAAAACCATCTGAAAGCCATAACACTACCAGATAAACCTTTCCCTTCCTTCCACAAGCTCTTCTGACCTCTCTTTTTTCCTCTACTAGTCAGCCTAATACATATTAATAGCTGTGTACTTTATATATACTTCACTAATGCCAGTTCAACAAAGCCATCATTTCACTGTTTCCTCAAGGCACGCACAGCTCAGCCTCTTCCTTTCATCCCAGAATCCAAGGTTTAGATGACCCTCTGTGGCTAGACAGGGTGAAAGTCCTTGGTATACATCAAATAATTCAGGAGTAGAATAAGCATCAGGAACTAAAATCAACCAATCTCTTAGTCCCTGAGCTCAGCCCCTTAGTCTCCCAAGCATTTGATGGGCCAGTAAATCACTCTTCACTCCAATCACATTGACACTTGAGGTTCCCAAAACAAACTCTTCATTCAAATAAAACTATCTAGGAGGATCAAAACAAAGCATGTGGTTGTTTTTCAAGTGACAAATGAGATAACATGGTAATTTTATTTATGTTCTCATTGTAAAGGATTGCTAATGTTGTAGCAAGTGATGACTTCTAACCTATGCAGCACTGCAGCCTCACAGCAAAGGAGTTTTAGTGAGCAAGTTGAATCCTTTTGGCAGGTTTATTCACTCATAAGGAATTCCTTTCATTATTTAGTACAAATAAAGATATACCTTCTTGAAAGACTTCTGCTGCTCATGCTGCTCACATTCATATTTGATAGCTGAACAGAGAGCTACAGCCCTTTGCCTGCTCCACACCAGTGTGCAAGAGAGGTTCTCTTCTGAGACTGCTTAATTTTCAGAAGAATGTTGGGTTTTCATACTGAATCGGACAGATGGTCCATCAGATTTGCCTTCTACCTCTGAACTCCACTGAGAGAGTAAAAAGAGCTTGCAGCACACTTGGCTCATCCAGCAAAGTGAAGCACCACAGGGAGAGGCTCCTGCCTGACCTCTACAGTCACTAGATAATGTCTTGAGCTATGCAATTTGATTCTCTCGCTGTTAGAGCCCAAATATGCCTCTGAAGCATATGCCTCCATGAGGGCAGGGAGTGAACTAGAACTGTAAACAGGATTTTGGACTCTTTCTACCTTAATTCCAAACAGGATTAAGATGGAAGATGTAGAGACCCTATATACACCTTCCCTCTGCCTGCTCTCCTCTTACAGCAGCACTACCCTGCGATCACGTTCAAAGCCCCCAAAAGGTTTGCCACTGGGCTTTGAGAAAGACAGGTGAGAGTTACTGCATCCCTCCTCCTGCTCTATGAAGATGGCTGCGCACAATCCAGGGTCTTACACCCACAACTTTTGACTATTTTGAGTGAATGTATGAACTGGGTTCTGCTGCCCTGTGGCAATAGATGGTATAAAGATATAGGTTTTGTTCACAGCATAAAGTGATGCTTCTTTTCACATCTCTGCCCTGTGTTACTGGCTGGCCCTTTGGTCCCATGTTATTGAAGACTGTGAGAACCAGATGCTCATCATTTGCTGTCTGATCCTTCATGGTCCTTTCACTAACAGTTAAGTAGTCTCCACTAACTCATCTGTCCTCAAAGCTAAATAATCCTTTTTAGTATCTCCCTCACTTATCATCTTCAACAGTCAGTGCATTTTTTTCCTGATTTTGCCAATGCTAGGAAAACCCAAAGCAGAATTGTGTGCTCTGATTATGTCCAAGCCAGAAATTGTAAGTGCAGAATTCGCTTGGGGAAATTGCTGCAAAATAAACAGATGAATAAGATACTCAACATTTTGCAAGCCTATAAAAAGCTGGACTAGAACAGAGTGGGCAGAAACTAAAGGGCTGAGTGCCAATCAGGATAGCTGAGGGGTCTGTTAATTTATCCCCCGAAGATTTCCTCCTCCCTTAAGTTGTAACTAATAACACAAACTCCTATCTAATGCTGTTAATGCTATTATACTGGAAAGCCCAAACCCGAGGAGGGAAAAGGCAGTGTCTGGCAGCAGATGCCAGAAATCAGCCAAGATCAGAAGCAGAGCATGTCTTCTGGCTCTATGTATGAGACAAATGTTGACTTCACTTCCATCCGCATCCCCCACACTCTGCTTCCCTGGACCCTCCCAGTGCCTCCTCTTCCAAAACTCTGCTCTGTTCATGTTGAAATGATAATTGTTAATTTATTCTGCTTTTCTAGTTGCTGTGCTAACCCACAGCTTGTGCAGCTTGGTGTCTAAGCAGCTTGTCCTGGGGATATGGTTAAACCTGCCTTTGATCAGCATTTAATCCTTCAAGGTGCTCTGGGGGCTGCAGTTTAGTTTCTATGTGAAAGCAATAAGAAAAGATCGAAAGGAAAGAACAGGACTCTCACTCTTCTTTTCCCTCCAACCCTCCCTCCCTCCAAAAGAAACATTTACCATGGACTGGAGTGGCTGTTAGAGTGGGTGGAAGAGCTGCTCCAAAGGCTTGGCCCAGATCTGATGAACGTGAGGAGCGGCAACCCTGGCCATCAGGAGCCTAATCTGTCCATCTTCACAGGTAGCCCAAAGATCTGGGTTATTTTGCTCCTCAGCTAAATATAAGCTGCTTGTTAGAGAGAGAAGCTTATTCTCTCCTCCCTTCCTTCAAGCCTTCATCAGGGAGAACAAGTAGAGGTACCATTTTTAACAGATGGGAGCTAAGGGAGTCTTTCAAAGTAAATAAATAAAAAGTAACTTGCAGTTCCTACACACAGCTAAATATGTACGTCTAGATAAAGCCCTAAATGTGGGGTATAGCCATCTGCAGGGATGCAGAAGCTGCAGATGGAAAACAAGGAGAGAAGCTGGAGAAGAATTTGAGAAGGCAAGACCGGATTGGATGAAGAAAGGCAACTGATGCCAAACATCCCAGAGAATGCTCCTTAGAACAGGATTCTGTTAATGCTGTGGGACAGCAGCTCTAGGAAAACTCCATACCTAAAATCACTTAAACCTAAGTGGTGTGACATCCACATCAATGTATTGCCACAGCACAGGACTTCCCTCAATGGGGAAAATGCACCATCCACTTGAAATGTTTACAAGAAATTGCCCTTTGCAAATCAAAGAGCAGCATACTGTCCACTTGTCCCCCATATTTTTTGTCTTACATTCACAGTGTAGAGACCATAGAATGATACTTCTTGACTTCTCTGTTTATGGAGCTTGTTCATCACAATGATCTGGCACACACATTTTTGTTATTAGCTGGATCATGTCAGCCAAGCTCTTGGTGTCACAGAAATGAGATACAATACAGTTTCTCTATCTAGCTAAGGTACTTCTAGAGTGCAGATCAATGCAGTTATATAGGAAATGTATCATCAGGATATTAAAGTTGGTTACTATTCCCCAAGTGCTGTGGTATGTTACTCAATTTGAAATTAAAGGAATAAATCCCAACACAGATAGAACTATTACAGGAGGATGCTGCCACTGCTACCATCTATATATGGCTTGGTTTACTAAACTTGGGATGCACTATAGCTCCTGGATTCCACTTTTTCTGCAACAGATTTGTTTTGTGCACCTGACGAGATGAGATGCTCCTTTTCCCTGGGCCTCAGTAATCTCATGATATTTAGTTTCCTTCTGAAACTCAATTTTCAATGAAATTGAATTAATGATATTGTCCTATATCAGTTGGATACTTTTAGCTGGCTCTAGACAGGTAAACAGCTGTGAAATTGCAAATAATAATTTATCTCATTTGCACTTGCTTACAGCTACACTATTGTAACTCTTTGTATGCTCATGTATTTCTGCTCTGTAACTGGAGATAGGAATTAGGATTTTAACATTCCACTCATCTCATAGTAAAATGCAAGTCACTCCCCTCTTGTATTTAGGAAAAAATTCTAGTAACTATATGCAATTTTCAAGTACCAAATAAACTTCAATGCTTGACCTAAGTCTCACAAATCTTCATGCCATGACACCCTACTAAAGGACTGTCAGCTGAATGTGCAGCAAACAAATGAAAATCCCTTAGCAGTTAAATACATGACTTATCCAAATACCACATAGGAGAAACAATTTTCATCTGGTATGGAAAATAAATCAGAAATATTTCAGCCGTATTTAGACATATGCCAAACTCTGTGAAACGCCCCTTTTTATCACATTTAAAACATGCAGGATATATTGATGATACAGGGTTAAACTAGTCTCTGGCAGAATTAAAGCAGATTCCAGGGGTGACTGTAAAGACAGAAGGTCCCTGCCATCCGCTGGCTGTCTGCACTCTGCTCCATAGCTCTGAGCTGCCTCAGGGCAGGCAAGGAGCAGCCTCTTCCTTCCCTCTTCTGCTGCTCCAAGCCCTGCAGCCTTACAAGAACTCTTTGCTTTCTCATCTCATGTTGTGCTCTGCAGCCCTAAAGAAAACACTGCATTAGCTTTGCTACAGAAAAAAATCACTGCTACCCTTGGCATGCTAGCAGAAAAGTAATTGAGAGGTACTTGAAACAAAGAGTTAAAGCAATTATAAAACCACATCCCAATCCCTCTTAACTGAGCTTCAGGTTTCCTTAGCCATTTTTTTCCTTCTAAGGCTTTTTCAATGTAGAAAAAAAATGTGTAAAAAGAAATAAAATAAAGCCAGCTAGCCCAGCAGGAGCTACATGCTGATTAGAAAAGTTTTGCTTTGTTGGGGTGCAGGTTTGGGGGCGGGAGCAAATGAAGCCAATAAATGGTATTAATCTTTTAAACCTGAGAGTTTTAGCTTCTGCATTAAAAAGTTGGCAGTGGTATCTTCTAATCCCAAAGCCCAAGTACAGCGTATTATCCAGCAGACTGCATTCCCACACTTGACACCTCCCTAAAAGCTTTCCCTCATGTGTGCCAGTTTTATCAGCTACCTGAAGGACTAAAAGAGAATTCGCTCACTAATTCCCAACCTTAGAGCAATCTTGTTCTGTTCCTTGAATGGCAGGGTGAATAGGGCACTATCTTTAGAAAGCCTTTGCTTGTTCAGTTATACTACCTTGCATCACCACTAGCCTTGAGTCCAAACCATATTACTTAGTAGAAGCATCAAAAGCATTCACTTGGTGGTCTAATTCTGCTCTCCTTGCCTCTGCTGTGGACCCTGAAAGCTGATGAGCAGTTCACAAAAGCATGATGAAACAGTGCAGCCCAAGACATGAAGAAAATGTCAGTATCCAAGAAAGCCTGCAGGAAGAACGTAGAGAGTCAGGATAAAAATAACAGAATTGGGACATAGCCAGAAATGAGGATTAACACTAGACAACATAAGTGACAATGAATGATGAGGATCCCCAGTTGCATGTCTAATATCTCCATAAGTAACAACCTGCCCCCTAGCCCCAAGAAGAGTGAGCTCAGCACTGAAATGCTGGAACTGAAGAAACTGCCATCACGGATGAAATCTAGGTCCATGTAGTCCAGTATGTGCCTATGACAGTAGCCAGTGTCACACCCTGCGGTGAAAGGACAGCAAACCCTGCTGTAAGAGGGAATTGATGCAGTCTAGTAGAACAAATCATGCAGCTTGAATAAACAGGCAAGATATCAGACACAAAATCTTTTTCAGGTTAAAAAATTAGTCTGTTATAGACCAATTTTATCAGCTGATTTACTAATCTTGCTTCACTTACATACTAACACCACTATAGCTACAACAACACTATTAACTACTATCTGTTTTGTGAAGATGTAGTCCTGTACTTCCTAGGTTTCATCCTCATTTCTGGGGATAAGCCTTGAAATAATGTTTCTTAGTCAAAGACCTATCATTTTGCCTTGTCAATGGCCACTGTGTGGCACAACTTCCCCAACACCATGCTGAACCACCTTCTTGGTCCTCCACCAGCAGGATAAAGAAATGCCACACAGTCAAAAATAGAATTTGACAGATTTTGTATAATTAATATTGATGTTTAACAACTCTAGATCTCCTGCTCCTTTGCGAGTTCATCCATAAATGCAGTATTTCTTCAGGTCTGCAAGGAACATGATAACTGTCCTTTGATCTTGTCCTCTTTCGAGTTACAAAATAAGATTCCTTATTAAGATTTGGGGAAAGGGACAAACTGTTTGGGGTTTTGGTGTAGCATTACAATGTACTGAAAGTATTATTTTTCCAAGTCACAGCTTCCCTTGGATTCTGACACGGAAAGACTGACACACCGGATAGACCAGGGAAGAAATTAGATCATATGCAATCTGTTACTTTCTCTCTTTCTCTTATTTTAAGACACCTGAAGCAGATAAAAAACAGAGGGAGGGGGGTCAGATCCCCACTGGGTATAAGCTGGCATAGCTCTGCTATAGTCACTGAGTAGAATGAGTCAATATATTGATACCTACTGAGAAGTTATCCTGTGTATCTTAAAATATTAACACCAGAGTCAACATGAAGGAAAAAGGAAAGGGGCTTTCACCTCACCTGCTCAGATCTCCAGCCTAATGAATATATAAGTTCCCTAAAGTATATATACACACAGACACACTAAAATGAGTCTGGCTGAGTCACAGAGGCACTGCAGCACCCATCTGCCCCTGCTGATCACCCTCCTCCTTCCATCCACCCACCTTCTGCCCCAGAATACACCTTGCTCTGCAATCACGCTTCTGCATTAGGCACAAAGTCCCCTGCACCAGCAGAAGTAAAAATAATAGCCTAGGCAGGCTTCCATAGTCAATTATGTACCTGCACTTCTTTTATTTACAAGTTAAATGGTCCACATTCTGCTATTACTGCTATCAACGCAAACCTGGAAGATTGATGTTAAAGACAGCAGAACAGAGCTAGGATCAGAACCAAGTATTCTTCTCCTGTATCTGAACTTAAAGCATAATTTGGTGGTATGTAATTTGTGTTCTTGCTTTTTCTTGTGCACACTGTACTAGTCCATGAACACATAATTTAACCTTGGGAAACATCAGAACTTTCCTTCATAAACTGTTTCAATCCAGAGGATTGCTCAGACAGAAGTGTCCAAAAATTGAATTCAGAGAAAACCACAGTTGAGAGGCACTTTACAAGGCTGTTAGATGATGAGAAAAATCCTGTGGCATTTAAACATGTAACAGCTGAGAAACAGACCTCTGAGGAGGTACCTTATGCAACCTTTTGCACAGCATTCTCTCCCCTAACCTCAGGAGCCAGTTAAAAATACAATTTCCGTGCTCTGAAAGGCTGGGGGTTGCAGACTGGAATGGAGAATGAAGAGCAGCAGCAGCAGTGTCCTCCTCAGATCCCAGCACAAACCACACACCATAGGCAGGACCTATGCACTTCCCTTCACTGTAGAGTGCACCTTTCCAAATTTGGTCCATTAGACACAGCATTTGCCTCATAGTCTCTCCCCAGCACTGGCAGATGCTAATAAACCAGACTGGAGAACCTTTAAGAATTCTCAGTTGTGTCATACAGCAATAGAAACAATCCAATGGTTTGGTCTCTCTTCAAAGTCCTGGCATTTATGTGGTTGTTTTTAAAACCAGAGTTGACTGTGGCCAACAGACTTCGGGGATTTCTGCTGGGTTGAGAAAGTTTAATAAGCAGACATGCTGGGCAAAGGAGTAAAACGCTTCTGTATTACACGTCAGGAATAAACACAAGGTGATTCAACTCAATCCACTTAATGCCTTCCTGTTCCTGTCACACCTGTAAATGCTACTGACCATCACCTAGAGATATGCTTCTCTAGGATAAGCATTTTTCCCATCCATGGGAGGTTCGTCACAGTTAGATATGAACAACTATCCTGTCCCTTCTCCCCTCCCAGTCTCTGCTTCCTTTGGCAGTGTTCTGCTGCAGATTTTCCTAGATAACACAGTTGCTTTAATGTTTTTGAACTAAAGACTTCTTAAATTGAAAAATGGTGTTTTAAGAACTGCAATATTTTACTTTTCAACATTTTTCATTTTTACAACATTTTAAATGCTAATTCTATTATCAACAATGTTATTGGAACTGTTATCAAAATGGTTATAACTGTAGTAAACCCCCTTAGAACATAAAAAACCAAAACCATTTTGAACCCTGTGAAACAGAAAAAGCATCAAAACCTCTATATTGAAACAGTAAGTTGAAAAACATCTTCCAGCCCAGCTCTTTAGAAAGGCAGGCAGTTAACTCACTCCTTGCTGCACTCTCTCCCTCTCCTCTCTGCAAATGTAAGCAGTGAAATAAGGCTGGCATTCATTCCTTTTCATCACAACACAGACTGAATTTTCCACAGTCTACAAGCCTACCCACCTCTAAACCTACCAACCAGTGTTTCCAGGGATCTAGCTATTCACTTGCCTACAATTTCATGTACAAATTATGAACTATACAGCTTAAGGACACTCTGAGTGAACTGCTTTACTGGGGCACACTTTGCAAGAAGAGTCCTGACCACATGTATACAACCACTCCTGCTACATGCACACATCAGTGGCAACTGCTTGGGTCTCTACCCAGAGCTATTTAAGCTGTAAGAAATCCCAATGACTAGGAATTAGGGATCCTACTTGCCTTTTACCTCTAAAATGCCAGTGTTAGTGAATAGCTGCATGTGAAATCAACAACAGGGAAGGAAGAAAGTAAATCCTTTTTTGAGACATGAGTTAGGATCTTTTTAAAGCGTAATGGTGCACAGCTCTCCCTCTTGTTTAAAAGCTCTCTGGGAGCACAGCCTTACAGAGGTTCAGTGTAACAACTAAAAGGGTTGTCATGTTAAATGGAGCCAATGATGGCTAAATCTCAGTCCCCTGTTAATCATTTGCTCTTGCCAACATGGTAAAGCTGAGCATCCCAAATCTCCAGGACAGTTGTGTTAATGGAATAAGCAAAAAGTCAAGCGAGATGCTATCTGAACCTGCCTGATGAGATTGCGGTTTGCAGACAACCCTGGCTTATCTTAGATGATGAACTATCAGGGATAAACAGAATGCATCAAGTCTGTTTCCCCAAGACCTTGACTTGCTGGTGGTAGGGGAATATGAATAACATCTAGGCAGCTCAACATAGATTAAATGAGGAACTGGATAAGATCATGGTGTTAGCTAATATGCCCTTTAAAAATATCCCCAAATACCTAGTCCAATAGCCATGCAATGCAAAGGATTAAAAGCTTCTGGTATACATTCTTCTAGGGCAGGTAAATTGAGGTTAAAATCAAGGACTCCACTCTAAATGTAGTGTGTATATGCAGACATGCAGAACTTCTTCTGCGTCTGCACTTATAATAACACCTGACTTTTATGTGATCAAAAGCTACTGTATATCTCAAAATGCTTTACAAAGATGGGTCACTGTCACAATTCTGATATATAGGAGGAAACTGCAGTATTGGCTACGATTACAAAGCCAGAACATGCATGATCCAGAAACAGATTCTCAGACCCTGCTCTCCTCCAGATTCATAATCACAGCTGTGTATCAATGATGTTAGTGAGAAACAGTTAAGAAAAACAGAAATCTTGCAAAATGAAGACAAAATGTCCTACACATCTGTGATATTAGAATTATATATTCCATTTGATAACTGCCACTGAGAAACAAATTTTAAAACATGTAGTTTAGGTTTGGAAATCCATAATGTGTAGAGACATGGAAGGAGTATTCATTTATGCAAATCTGACTGCATTATTATATGTGCTTGAAGAAGGTATTGCATTAACACACCAGATTGTTTATCCTAAACAATGTATTGCCTAAACAGTGACTTGTTTGGGACTTAAATTTATCTAGCTTTAAACACCCAAACCCCATGGTATGGCACCTAGCAGTGATGGTGGGATTGAGCCATAGTTCAGGCTTGCTCCTGTAGCAGGTTACAGACTGAAATTTCTTGGTGCAGAAGTAGTGTAGAAGTTTACAATGAAATATTTTCATAACGGAATCAATAATATTTTAACAAATCCACAGCCACAGTTGGGTTTGGAAAAACCTACAGGACTGGGTTCATTCCACCGTGGCAGTTAAAAGAACACCATGACCTTATTACTGGTGTCTGACACTGCTTCATTGTCTTTGAATGCTTTTTTCCTGAATCTCACTGATACCAATTTCAATCTAATAATTCCTCCTCAATTAAAATGTCAGCTACATAGACACAATACAACAAACATCCAGTTTTAAGGCTAAAAACTGGGGAAGATAGCATGGTTTAACATACTCGCTTCCAGAGCCCTAGTCACCTACAGCTAAGATGCAGAAATATTTCTCATTCCTCCTGCTGTTCAAGCCACACTGTATCAAGTACAGAAGAAATAACAGCAACTATTTTGGGAGCCTTCTAAATGGATTAACGCTCATGTAACCCAGGCTTGCAGAATGGTTATAATGGCATAGATGTGAGCTTTTGTTTGCATTTGTGTCCAAATCTTTTTATGACGAGCATCGGTTGAGAATTTTCCACTGAAGGGTAATTCATCAGAAGTAAACTATTTATAAGGATTGTTCTATATTCAGTTTTTAACAAGTTTAGGCATTTAACAATAAGGTTTCAAGTTGCATTAAAAACATGGGGTTTTTTTGGAAAGTTTAATAAATAAACACTTCAAGAAGTTAAAAAATGTCAAAGATTGAAACTCTTGTAATGATGTTGTTATACACATGATGATTAAAAGATATAAATAAGCAAGATTTGCCTTTAGCAGACCAACCAGTATAGAAGGAAAAAATGCAAAACATAAGGAACATAAACCTACTCAGATTTAAAAATGTAACAGCAGCTTTCAAAACCACATGCAGGTTTAGACTAATAGCTCTGCATTTGACATTGTTATCTAATAAATTAGTGAATTTGAGGCAAGAGTTACAGCTACTTGTAGATATGTGGGGCATGGTACTAGCAATAGTAATAGGCTCTCTCCCTCAGTGGGACAGAGGGAGAACTAATTACTGCCTATAGGATATGAAGAGTTCACAGGCAGCAGGACATAAGAAGAAATACAACATACAATAAATCAATATTGCTATCCTGAGTCCTTGATTTTTAGAGTCTAGTAGTTACAAATTTTAGTTTCTAAGATCTTCCTTTGCAACTGTTTTGAAGGACTCCCTTGAGGATCAGGGCTGATAGGTTAGAGTGGTTATTTGTGAAAAATGTTCTCCCCCTGTTAACTGGGTATTTCTATTTTTACTGAGTGTCTGTGTGAGCTCACCATAGTGCACAGCAGGTTTCGGGTCTCACCAGCATTGGTTCCATGAGGACCTTTGCAAGCACTGAATGACTGTGCAGCATTGGTCCATATGTTGGACCATACATGTGTTAAATGCAGGTCTTTGGATGGTTTGCTGAGAGTGATGTTTTACTATTGCAACTATAGAAACAAGACTGTCTGTGGCTTGGTTTCATTAAATGCATTTTGTTTCTGGTGATGCATATGGCAAAAAGTTGTTGCAGAAGTAGTCTAAGGGTACGGGCATTTTAGGGAAGGAATGTGTTTTGGGGAACATCATTTAATTATACTATTTTTCCTATATAAGTTTCATGGTTTTCTGTTTAACTTCTTACATATGGTGCTAAGTCATAAGCAAGTGTATACAATGGGTATGTTTGTGCACTGAGAAAGGGTGTATTACTGTTATTTTGTATCAGGTTCTTGGATGTTTCACAAAAAGATATGGTCTATCTCCCCTGAGCAGTAACTGTTAAAGAATATACTTGGGACTGACCATCTTTGAATTTCTTGGAATAGTCAGCTCAACATTTTCAACATTTTGGGGTTTTTCTCACATCATAGATGGAAAAAAGAAATCTTGACTAAAATAGATGGGACCACTCTTCATTCTCTGTACCCCAATCTGTACACATGATAGGTTACAACAACAAAGGGAAATCCTTTCTGCCCAGGCTGTAAGCTCCCTACTTTTCTGCTGCCAAGTTTGCCAACTGACAAATACAAGAGATCAATAAAGATTTCCATCTGAGGTTAGCACAATGTACAGCTGAGACTGAAACTGGGACCACAGGTCAGTGCTACTTCTTTAGATATGCAGGTACAGACTCTTGAGAGCAAGGGAACTGATGTGACCTCTAGCCAGCTGGAAGCACAATGCCAACACAACAGAGTCTGTCTTTATGCCAAATGTCTTCTGATTTGTAATGGCAAAAATAAGATCAGGCTGGCTATGTGTCCCAAACCTAGTAAATACACAAGTATTTCAACTCCACCACCTGGGAGTTTAGAGCATGCAAAGGTAAAGCTCTGATTTGTCTAGAGCTACAGCAGAAGGCAGGGTCAAACCACAACCCATACCCAGAGTTTGGTTTCCATATTCTTTGCTTAGGCCACTCTGCCTCTTTGCATGTGTGATATTCTTATCTGAAAAGTGCTTTATGGAAGGCTTACATTAGTTTAGATGAAAATATTGAATAGCAAGGACTTCTATGCACCATGGACTGTAACTGAAACAGTGTGAGTACATGGCAGCTGCTGTTTGACACTAGACACAACAGGCTTAATGTCTACACACTTTGGAGGCAGAAGAAAAAACATTTCTGGCAGCATTTAGCATGGCTGAAGTTGCTATAACTAGACACAAATGCAAACAAAACCAGCTTTTCTGCAAAGCAATACATAGTCTCAGACACACACACACATCAGAAGTCCATGATGTGACTTGCTAACAGAAAGAAAAAGAGGTATGGCTGCCATATGCACATATTTCCCCAATTATGTCTTATTCTCCTACCTAGAAATTCAGTCTCAAGAAGCTGGAGGGTTGCATACATGGGTCTGGCATTTCCGAAAATACGGTTTTCCAGTGCTTATGCACAAGTCAATGCTATAATGCATGTGACAAATATTCCAGGTGTCTGGACAAATATTCCAGGAAGACCCAATGCACATGCACTGTACCAAGAATCTACCCACAAGCCATAAATTTCTGAAACATAAAACTAAGTATTTCAGACACATTAGACTCAGACTACATGAATGGATTAATCATAGTCAATACTTCTGATTAGTTTCAAACTAACTATGCATGTGCCTCCTTCCCCCATGCACATATTTTAGCAATGAAATCCTAGACAGAAACACAGTCATGCCACCAAGTAAGACCAATGTGAAAAGTGCACTGGACCGAATGCTACCAGTGCCAGGTTGTACAGTCAGGTTTGACTTTGTGCACAGCCACATTCAGATAGCCTAAACTCTATTAACCTCCAGAGCCTGTTAGGTGCCTCCAATTAGGCACCCTGATAACCTGGAATGAAGTGACAGAAAGCAGTAAACCCAGGGACTTCAGCAGAATTCAGGCTGTTTAAATGTGGCGACAGTTTCTGACTCAGCAAACTGCTTTCCCTCTCCATGTCCCACTTTCTCGTCTTAGAACAAGAAACACAAAAACTGGTTGCTTGCCCTCTATCACTGCTGTGATGCTCTAAGAAGCTACATAAAATGCTTTGAGGTAGCAGTGTAAAAATAGCTAAGAAAAAAGTTAGTATAAGAAACAGACTTACTAATAAAGAATGGCACATGGAATTATTATAACCAGTATAAAACTACAGTGAATCTCTTCCCAGTTCTTTGCAGCATAAGGTGATCACCATTTGTGAGGTCAAGGAAAAAAAATACAAGCCTCCCTTGGGATATACAATTAAACATATCAAAGAGGTTATTTGCGTCCATCTGTAGCATCTGGCACTGGTCACAGTCAGAGACAGAATACCAGACCAGATGGACAAATGTGTATGGAAATTCTTATAATCTTCTGTGATTAATTTCTTCCTTCAGGTTGGATATGTCTCTTCAAATTGTGTATCAACATCTAACCAAAATTGATGCTGACATTTCATTGATTGTACTGTGAGTTTATCTGCAGCTCAGCATTGTGGGACAGTTTAGTCCCTTGCTTACCTCAACTCTAACATAGCATTTCTTTATCAGTGAATTTCTGCATTCACTCATACATTTTCCAAGCCTTGTCCCTGGAGATTACTGACAGAGTCCATGATTCAACTGTAATTTGAACCAAAAATCTTTTTAGTTCCTGAATCTTTGCTACTCTAAGGCTGTAGCCTACAAGTCTGTAGACTATAAGACTCCAAATGATTTTCTAATAGTACAGGCTTGTCTATGAATTTATAAACCCTATGTTTGCATGGTAGGATCCTAAAACCTTCCTACAAAGTCTTTTGGAATGACTGCACCATTTTTCTGTGATCATATGAAGACATGCAAAGCAAGGGTGATGTAAAACAGTAAAGATAACAAAAATCTTGTCTTTCACATGAGTCACCCACTGCATTTTTATTTTTTTTGTTTGAGGATCATGTAAGTAATAATTAATTATCTTAAATACTTATTTTATTTATAAATATTCTATTTTATAAATAATTAGAAAGCATCAGCACTGTACCATAAAATGATGACATTGCACTATCATAATACATCAGGGACTTTATTGCCATATTTTCAACTTCCTAACTAACTAAGACTTCTGTAAACATGGTCAAGTTCAACTACATGAAGGCCAGGGACTGAATCAGCCTCTTTAGAAGGTGCCCTTGAATCCATGAACCCAGAAAGGTTATATAAAGGGGTTGCCGTCGTATGGCTGCTTAGGCTGTAAAATATGATAAAAGAAGACACAAAGAGCTCCTGCAGATATGACTACTTTGTCTTTACACAGTATTTAGAGGGAAATAGTCTCCACACACAGCCCCTAGCCCTCTCCTGAATCTGAACTCAGCTTCCCTGTGGACATGAATTAAGCATAATCCTGAACCTCAGCAGAAATGTAAAACCCAGATACTGCTTCTGAAGAGAAGCAAGCTTCCCTGAGGAGAAATACTACACATATCCCTATGCACACATGCAGGGGTGCCCTGACAAAATGCCCACTATTCAGACATTACATTTAACTCACTGCTCCTTTCAGTCTCCTGTTGTATAACAGGGGAACACAGACAGGGCAAGCAAACACCCCGAGGCACCACAGCAGACTGCCACACAACCCAGCCTTTACCTGGGCCTGTCCCAGTGACCTTCTTAGGAACACAAATAAAGCATTGCATAGCTCTCCCCATCCAGAGCAGCAGGAGTATCCACCCTTTTCCCCTCCACAGGAAAAGTGCCTTCACTCTTTAGACCGATAAGTAATAAGCTAAAGGTATTAATGTCTTGTTCTTGATATTGACAATAAGACTTTAAGACTTTCAAGAACACAAGCAATGGTTAAAAAAAAAATTACCAAAAAACCCCGCTGAGTGTTTCAAGCATCACAGTAACTGGACTTACAGAAACATATGGAAGACTTGGAAGTCTAGGTCCAAGGTCAAAAAGCTGTGTGTCTAAAAGACCACTATAAATTGGGCATCAGCAACATGGGGCTCTGATGGACAAGATACAGACCCTACAGCCTTCTGCAGAGCACCTTGAAACTCCTCAGCTCAGATCAAAAGGAGCCTACAGGGCAGCCCTGCTGCTGAACTCTGATACTGCTCCTTTAGCTCCCATTTATTTAGTATATTTTTTCCTCTAGTTTTAAATTGCCTGTGTCTTTTTTTGAGAACTACTTGGATCTTTAATGGTTTTTCTGATAATCCTTCCCTCCTTTACTTCTGATCAAAGAGAAAAAATGGGAATGAATTTACATTTCAGCTTGATTTCCATCTTCCTCCTCTTCTCCTCCTCCCCTCTCCTCTCCCTTGCTAGCTGAAATCACCTTGATAATTTTGTTCACAATTTTGGTAAAATGAATTGATTGAACAGTTGCAGACAAGATCTAACTTGTGACAGAAGCAGAAGATAGCAAACAGGGACACCGAAAGTAGAGACTTGGGTGATACAGTCAGCTCTTTGGGTCACTGGTCTAAAAAATCCCCCCAGATTTCTGGAACCAGTGAAGAGGAATGCATGTCCATAATGCTCCTTGAAGCAGTAAATGAAACCGTCACCAGCAGCAGAAACACACTCTCAGAAAGAAATGACTGAAACAAAACACTGCATTTAGCCCCACGGCCCAGGCATTCCCCTTGTTTGTTACAGTGTATTCTTGGGATAAGGATCAGTATGCCTAAAAAGGCACCAATCCTTCTGAGGGCATTACAGGGATGATATCCCAGAATTTCATTCAAAGAGAGTGCCAGGAGCCATAACACTGCAATGTTCCCTAAATTCCAAGGAGCAAATATTCTGGCTGAAGTTTGAAAATATCTTTCCAGTATTTTGGGAAAGAAGAGTAAGAATATAGTGCTTTTCCTTTCATATGGGTTATGTCAGGATCTAACGAGTATTTAAAAACTCATCATATTTTTGCACTACAGCATAGTGAAACTGAAACAGCTGTCAACGTATAATTCACCATCCAGTATGTCAGGGTAAGCCAGTAGCTAGGGAAAACATTTGGGGTTTCTTGTTCTCAGTTCTGTTCCATGCTGCTGCTGAGGAAAAACCTCTTCAGCATTGCACACTGACAACTGGAATATGGCCTCACTCACATCAATGGCAAAATTTCTTACCAAGGAATGCACAGTAGACTCAGGTCTTGACCATTTTTAAAAGACCTATCAAGTGTTAATTAATCCTGTAGGGGAGGCTGCTCTTTTTTGCCAGTATATATTTTCCTAATGACTGGGCCAGGAAAAGTAGCCTGAACCTAAGGCTTGTTAAGTAGAAACTAACCTGTCTGGAATAACAATTATCTGAAATGAAATAAGCTTTGATATACACCACTGGCATTCATCTCAGCAGAATTTGCCACCCAGATACTCAGTTACAAAATATATTCTTTTTATGCTAAGACAATGCACTTCAATTTTGAAGGACAGGCACCCACATCACCTTATTCTGTTCCAGCCTACTGCAACCCTGGCATGTTTGTAGCGCCCAGCATCAGAAAAATAAGTCATCAGGTAAAGGGATGTTTGTAGGGCACAGTCATTTTTTACTTCAGATACTCCATAGTAAGAAAAAAAGTTTGAAAAGAAGGTAGTAAGAATCCTCTACTCTGTTTGTCTTCTTCAAGCCTCTATAAGGCACTGAATACATTTCTCAAGGAAAATTAATTTCTTTGCCTATTCCTTGCCTCTAATGAACTGCCTCTGAATGCATGAGGGGACAGGAAGGAGAGCAGGCTCCATGGTGAGATAATAAAAAGTGAAAAGGCATTCAAAGCCATCAGTATCTTCCAAACTTACACTGACATAAATATGCTGGACTGCAGACAGGGGAGCAAGATCAGGGAAACTTGGAATAGCTTTGGCATTCATTACTAAACTGCAAAGAAAAGATGACATTGGGAGAACAGGGATCCTCCTGCAATCCTGCAGAGAGGTTACAGAAGCAGATGACTCAATGTAGGCCACATAAACTTAGGGTTACTCTAGGTCCTATCTGAGCCATCAGTGAATGACGAACTCTTCTGTGAAAGCCCAGGTCATCGTAATTATCCATAGCATAATCAGAGTGTAAGAAAAGCTAAGATGGGCTACCATTAGACAAGCAAATCAAGATCAAACAAAGGGAAGAGGAAAATGTCAGGTCTTTACCTACTGTTTCCACTTTCACCTTACCAGATACCAAAAGACCCACAGTGCCTGTATGACAGAAAATGTGTCTATATTATTAGAAGCTCCAACAGTCTTTGGAGTGAAACTGTCTCAGATGATTACCTTAACTCAGGGGAGTTACAAGAAATGAAGGGTTTAATCCAACAAACACAGGGATTCCTGAGTGTTCAAACAATGAGAGTCTTTCCAGAACAGAGAGCCAAGTGGAGACCTTGGCAGAACCTATTTTGTTAATATAGTCCAGTCAGAAAAATAATGGAATCAAAATTAATCAGGTCTTCTTTTGTTTGTTTGTTGGGTTTTTCAATTCTCTTCTTGTAAAACCCTTGCATGTCTTCAGCAATTTCAGGTCTACTGTATCAATTGTGTGCTTTCTCCCTTAACCACCATGCAACTGCCTTCTCAATGCTATTTGGGAAATTTCCATACTCTACTGCTTTGTCCTCATGCTATGGGTCAAAGCCTTCACCAGCAGTAGAGGACGTTTGTGCACTGAAACATTGGTAGCTGAAACAGCAAACCTTCAGAACCAGCTACAGAGAAACATTTCCAGACATCATCCCTGTAATGTCTTCACTGGCTGGGGTTATTAAGTCAACTAGCTGGAGCAGCAGCAGCAAGCTGCTGTAACTGCAGGATGCAGCTGTGACAAGAAGTCATGAAAACCCTCACTGGGCAGTGCAGCAGTTGAGCAAGGAACCAAAGGGTTCACCAAACATGCCCAGACAATCAGTGGATGTCATCCAGCATGATGTTAAAGACCAAACTTTTGGAAAAAAATGGAAGTTCACCTCCCCTTCCCTTCCCTTCCAATAATGTGATCTGCTTAATATAGATATGCTGAATTTATTCTAATTCAAAACCAAGTTCCAAGCATGGAACAGATTCACTCTGCAGTTATTAAATGAAGCTGGACTGGTGAGTAAATAGGCGAGTCAGTCCTTAGCCCTCTGAAAAACAAAGTCTTCCCTCATTCTTTACCATGTGGTAGTCACAGAATAAGCAAAGGGTCTTTTTTTAGCAGTATTTTTACGTCTTTCTGATTCATTCACCCTGTCCCTTGATCTTCTGCAGACATAAGGCACTCTATAGACTGTGAAATACTTCCCACTCTCCTGTTCTCCATCATCAAGAATGCAAAAAGATGAAAGGTGCAAAACTAAGAGATGATAAAGTAAACCTTAGCACTGGATCAATTTAGTAATGTCCTTTATCAGCCTACTATTCATGCTTCGCAACCACTATAGCTCACACCAACTCCATTTTCATTTTAATACACCATACAGAAAAGCAGCCTAAATATACATCCCCAGATATAAAGCATATAATCTGTAAACTACAGGAACAGGCAGATCATTTCCATTAGTTTCTTATGTAGCAAAAACCACAATTTACACCCAAAGCATATCATTATATTCAAATTCTAAAAGACAGTGTCGGAAGTATTTTAAATTTATAGTTTGGGGGAAAGTCACTCAGGGGTGTAAGTAGTTATGTTTTAATGTGCAAAACAAACACACATACACATACAGAATGCCAGAGAAGTAATATGCAAGAGTGGTGAGAGAGCCACGGTGAATCGCAGGTCCCTGGCTTCAGTGGCTGCTTGGAGTTTGGCACAGCCAGTACTCCAGCTGAAATGCTCTCCTGCTCCTTCAAAAATACCAATGCTGGGATCTGACAGTAGAGCCTGTCCAGGCTTTAAAGCCATGAGGGAAAACACGACTGGGATTTATGTCCAGAATTTGAAGGTGCCTTGCTTGTCCTTCAAGAAGAGATAGAAGCAGGGCTGCTCTTTTAAGATTCTCTGACATCTAAAACCCAGAAGGACCACTAGGGTTTCATTCACTTCTATGTGTCCCTGTCAGGGATAGCAAAGCACATGAGTGTGCCAGGACCTCTCACCCCACATATGTGAAAAAATGGTGTTCTCTTCATTTCACAGAGGAAAAAAGCCAAAAAGTAAGGCAACATTTTGTCAAGGTCATACAACAAATCAGAGTCACCGGTCAACCTCATGTTATCTTGTGTGCAGAGGCTACACAGAAGACATGAAAATCACCTTTATTTTTGTTAGTGTAAGTGACCTTTCATAGTTATTAAAGTCAACAGGACACAAATAAATCAAATTTAAAAAAGAAAGAAATTTGGCCAACCAGCACAGGACTGCCATCCTGGGCAACACAGAGAGCTGGTCTTCTTAAGGAACAGCCCAGGGAAAAGGAAAAAATAGAATAGTCATCCTTTGTACTTTCCAGACAAAACTTCTATTCCTTGCACTTAGAAGCTTCAGCTCTTCATACCTTCTGTATGCAAAACCATGGAATTTCCCCACCACTAGCTGGAGACTGTTCTGTTATTGTCAGTATTCCCACCTTAGATGACTTAGGTACGTTCTCCTGCTTCTAGTGAGGCTTGTGTAAGGAATTTTGAGGTTCCAACAGCACAGTATGCAATAATCCAGTGGCCATCCTAACATTGTTTAAGCATGTATTCTCATGGCATAGCAAAAGAAGAGAAAGAGAAAGAAAACAAGGAAAACTTGCCAGCATTGTTAAGAAAAATTTCTTATGGTTTTTTAAATGCAGAAGTATTATAAAAGGTAACATCCTCATTCTGCAGTATCCTGAATGCATAGTTGGTGTCACATAACCCAATATTCTTTACAACTTCAATGCCCATACAAAGCATACAGCAGGATCCTTCATCTGTCTTTGAAATGCAGTCACCTCTGCAGCAGAATGTGGCAGTTGCTTGAAAAGTCAGGGCTATATTACCCAAAAGCAGAAATGATAAAGAGATGAAGAAACCTCTCTCCAGTCTAAATTGCAAAGGATATATAAGGAGGAAGAAAGCCCTGATCTAATTCTGACACAGGACTAGCATTCTCACTTTTGCAAAACGTGCTATGAGATACTGAGGAAGCACAAAGTAGCTTTCAGAAGAGGCTTTTTTTAAACACATCTTAGAAGACTATACCTTCAGCAGTACCGATTTGAGCAATGTTTCAAAGAGCACAGAGACATCTATTAAATCAGACTGACAGGGTTCAACAACAACATTAAGTTTCTCATGTTCCAGATCTCATAAGATCACTGGGATCTCCCAGGATCAAGTACCAGATTAACAGACTTAAACATCAATTTTGCAGATCAATGCAAACTATTCCAAGTTGGGAACAGTTAATACTGTGCACAGAATAAGAAGTCAAAGCACCTGCTCAGAAACTGTTTCATATAAAAGTATGCAAAGGATAAGTCAAACAGCAACCTCATTTTGAGCAAACAGCCTTTTCACATGCCAGAATTTTCCTGTGTTCAACTAATGAACACGGCGCTTTCTCAGAAGAGCTACAGACTCATCACAGGGTGGGGGCAAAGCCCAGCTGTGATCACTTAAACAGGGCTACAAGAGACTTGTGAGTTTGGATGCTTAGATTTCTCGATAGCCAGCTTGAGACAATTTAAGTAGGTTTCACCTTTCTTTTGAAATAACTAATCATTGCTAATGTCTCTCAGAAAGGGAATGCAAACATTCAGGCATACAGAACCACTAATCTCTGCCAAAAAATTAAGCTTCATTATTGATAGGAGAATAGAGGCAAGTCACAGAAAGTAGACAGACTTCTAGCTTTTCACCTTTGCAGAACTTAACTGTAACCTTAATTTCATCTCTGAATGAAGTTAATTTTACTGGATCACTGACTGCTCTGTATAGAGTGATTTTTTTTCTCTTTTGTTAAAGCTACCAACTTTTGCTCAAAGCAATCTTCTGATGATAGGGGAACAGAGAAGGTCCTGCTTGGTACTGGGCAATGCCAAGAACTGGGAATTAGTTTTCTATTTTAAAGAAAAGGCAGTGTTGCAGGAACACAGGAAACTTGAGATGAGTAATAGGTCACACTGGAGGAGCAGCAAGGAGTAGGACGTATGTGTTATAAAAAGGGTATGCTGTTACAGTTGTGTGTGGCAAGCTTTGCAGAGTACCTGCCTATTTTATGGAAACACTCTTTTGATTTGTTCAAGCATTCGCTCTCATTTGCTGATTTTAAAAGAGATAGAAGAGAAAGACTTCATATAAATGACAGAACATCTAAGAATCGACTAAAGACAGAGTTACACCTACAAGACCTAGTGATTGCTCACTGCCAGTCCTCATGACAGACCTTCACTTTTTGCTGCGACTTGTGCAACATCCCGAGCAAGCTTAGGCCCCACAAAATGAAAATTGAGAGAAACTACCCCATGCCCACCATCACTCCCATAGCTGCCTCTGCAGAGCAGTATCTGCAGGCAGGGGCAATCTGCATGAGGCATCATCTGTGCACCCCTGCTCCCCATCTATTAAGGGGGGTCAGAGAAAATACAGCTGAAGGAGAAACCAAATTAATTAATTCATCACTAAGACAAAACATGCACAAATCTCTTCATTTTATCTGTCAACCAGAGGCATGCATTATTCATCAGCTGAGGCAATGAGGACACGGAAAGAGGGGCTGTGAAACCACTGCTGCAGGCTCTGGTAAAGCAGCTGACCCAGCAGGGTGCTAAATAGTTAAGGCTAAGCAGCAGGATTCATCATCTGTGGCCCTCAAATAAACAGCCCCAACTCTGTTCCTCCCTCTGTCCCACAAGCCCTTAGTAAAACAAAGAAGAATCATGGGTTTCCCTTCCTATTATTCAGGGATAAAGATTCTGCCAGTCTAGGAAGGCCCTCACATGGAAAAAAGATTTGTTCTGACTTGCTGAAGTCCCTGGCCTGGCTCACTCCCCTGCTGACAGGGAGGTAAACCTGTTAGAAAGACTTTCTCCTTGAGAAGACATGCTGTGCCAAGTTTTACATTTGCAGGTTGCAGCTCAACTACCGGAAAGCACCAGATGGGTGACTTCAGAATTAACTCTCATAATACCAGCACAGTAATGCCTGCCAGACCTGGGCCCAGTCCTGTCCAAGGTAAGCCACAAGATTTTCCACTGATTTTAATGGAGCACTAAACACAGACACCAAACAAGTCTTCACTGCTTATAAGACATTTACTTTTCCCCTGTGCTAGATACTAATCTGCTTCTTCAAACATATTGAAAACCACTGGGATGTAGAAGAGAAAAGGAAAATATGTTTAAATGCAAGACTAAGTCCCAGTGGTCAGCATTGCAGGACTGAAAGGCAACACAGCAGGGTGGCCATGATTCTGACCTGATTCCTTCTAAAATTAGTATGAATGTAGCCACCAAGTAGGGCAGGAGTCAGAACAAATTTTTTATTTCCCTCTAGCAAAACCAAATAATCAAAATCCCAGGAAACATATGGAATGCACAGATCCCTGGGATCTGACACCTCAGCACTGTTACAGATCCAAATTCCAAGGACCTCTGTCATGCAACAGTGAAAGAAAACACAAATATAAACCATGTATGTGTTTACAAGACCAGCTGTCTTTGTGGTCTCTTCTTCCTCTCTCTCTCTCAATCTCTCTCTCTGTGCACCCCCACCCCCTTACTCATGGCCAAAGCAGGTTTTCATGCCAGCTTTGCTACATGGCATGATTAGGAAAAAAAGCCCAAACTCAGGCTGGCTTATGTACCAGCCTTAGCTCCCGAGCTCTCTATTTCTCTTGATTCCTTGCTGCAATGAGACACTGAAAAAATGCCTGTTTCTCACTGAAGTTGATAACGGCTTTTGCTCAGGGCTCTTAAATGAGACTTTGCTGGACTTTCAAGGCAGATGGCAAACTCATCAAGGAGAAAAGAACTATAATTTCTTGACCAGGAAACAGACTGCGGACTCTCCCACAGACTACTGCCTGCCTTTTACATCAAAGCTAACCACTATCACATTCTGTGACATCTTTCTCTCCTTTCCTCACAAGTGACCTACAAAGCCAGGCATTGCTATCCCCTTCTGTCATAGAAGTACTCAGCTACAGACGCTGGGCTGTTGGAAACCCTTCGGGGCAGGGACTGGCTGATTCCTTGTATCTCTCAGTTTAGCCCAACAGGGACTCTCTCACATGGTCCTCAAGTATTGCTACAAATAACAGGGCTCCTACTCCTAGTGATTAATAACCCATAACTGAGTTTCACATGGGTGGTGCTTAACAGATGGTCTTGATGTCTGGCACAGCCTTGGTTCCCTTCCCATGTGGGGCCTGAATAATTCTCTTACATTTTGGGGTGGATGTGAACTTCAGGGCAGAAGTGGGAGATTGACCGGCTGAAAGGATGATGCCACTGGTGCCTGTAGAACTGGCTGTGCATCCCCAGCTTGACCCACTTCACCCAGTGCCATTTCCTCCACTCCGCAGCATGGTGCTATCCTGCAGCACCCTGGGCTCCCCCCGTCAGCACTGCATCGGTGACCTACCGTGCAGAGCTCCCTGTCACCCTCTTCCAATACCCTCCAGCAGCTCTGCCAAAGCACCTCCTGCAAGCGCAGCCTTGCTCTACTGGTGCTTAGTTGTGACCCACAGCATCTGGCTCCTGGCTTTGTTCCTAAGCCCTTTCTCGCTCCAACGCGCCTCGGCTCAGACCCGCAATAGTGAGCTCCTTCTACAATTCCACCAGTGTACCTACAGACTTACAGACTTAATTGGAGGTCCATTCATCGCTGTGCCATTTGAACTCTTCAGACTGCCCTGCTGGTCATCTGAGCACTTATCCGTGACACTCCAGGTTCCAATACCCCTGTAACCCTGACACAGCCCTGCCAGCACATCCTCATAGTGCCTGCTGCAGCCATGTCATGCGGCATTCCAACCAACTGTCCCAGGGCTCACCCCTCCCTCCCACTCTCCTTCCAAGTGCTCCTGTCCCTCATTTCGGACACTGGTTCTTCTTCTCGTCCTGCACAGATGTGACTCTGTAGCTGAGTGCTCCTGTGATGAAAGGCCAGACCTGACTCTGACCTGCAGTCCTTCAGGGAAAGGTCCAGGCCTTGGCCTGCCTGCCCCTTGCAGCCGATGTGGCTGAAAACAGAAGCTGGGGGAACAGGACAGAGGAAAGGGAAAGGTGGAAATGAGGGAGAGCCCCCATGTCAGCCAGGTCTGGACCACGTTCTCTCACGGTGGGCATACTCAGGACAGCTGGGCAGCTAGTGAGCATTGCTCAGCATTTCAGGGTCAGGATGCTGGCAGCTTCCCCCCTCAGTTTCCCTTGGCATCTCTCAGATCCTCTCTTCCCCCTCTCCCTTGCTTCCAGAGCGAAAATCCACTTCCTATTATTTCCTGCCCCTGGGTTTCCCGGGAAGACACCAAGCAGAAAGCCGGAGCAGGGGTAAGGATGAATCGCATTTTCCTTTGTACACCCCGAGCTACCCGAGGAGCTCACCGGGAAGGCTGCGAGTGAGCAGGCAGGGCAGGGGAGAAGCGGCGGCGCC
>NW_008677779.1:0-986 GCF_000695815.1 Acanthisitta chloris | reverse complement strand
GGTGCAAAGCATCCCTGTACCCTATGGATGAGGTGGTGCCAGGTGCAGGGTCAGGAGGTGCTGCCAGGTGTGTTGGGGCACAGTGTTGGGGTGCAAAGCATCCCTGTACCCCATGGATGAGGTGGTGCCAGGTGCAGGGTCAGGAGGTGCTGCCAGGTGTGTTGGGGCACAGGTTTGGGGTGCAAAGCATCCCTGTACCCCATGGGTGTGGTGGTGCCAGGTGTGAGATCAGGAGGTGCTGCCAGGTGTGTTGGGGCACAGATTTGGTGTGTGATGTGTTCCTGCACCCCACAGTTTGTCTGATGCCAGGTGTGGGGTCAGGAAGTGCTGCCAGGTGTGTTGGGGCACAGGTTTGGGATGCAATGCATCCCTGCCCCATTTTTGCTCCCCACATCTTGAGTGCTGCCAGGTGTGAGTGGCACAGGTTTGGGGTGTGATGAGTCCCTGTACCCCACACCTTAGGTCCTGCCAGGTGTGTTGGGGCACAGGTTTGGGATGCAATGCATCCCTGCCCCATTTTTGCTCCCCACATCTTGAGTGCTGCCAGGTGTGAGTGGCACAGTTGGGTGCTGCAGGATGCCTAGAGGTGCTGGGTGTGGGTTTGGGTTGCACTGGGGCACAGGTTTGGGGTGTGATGGGTCCCTATCCCATCGCTGCTGCCCATGGGTTGGGAGCTGCAGGATGCCTAGAGGTGCTGGCTGTGGGTTTGGGGTGCACTGGGGCACAGGTTTGGGGTGTGATAAGTCCCTGTACCCCACACCTTAGGTCCTGCCAGGTGTGTTGGGGCACAGGTTTGGGGTATGATGGGTCCCTATCCCATCTCTGCTGCCCATGGGTTGGGTGCTGCATGATGTGGGAGCCTAGAGGTGCTGGGTGTGGGTTTGGGGTGCACTGGGGCACAGATTTGGGGTGTGATGGGTCCCTGTACCCCACAGGTTGGGTGCTGCCAGGTGTGTTGTGGCACAGGTTTGGGGTGTGATGGGTCC
>NW_008677778.1:0-41807 GCF_000695815.1 Acanthisitta chloris | reverse complement strand
AAATATTTGCAAATGTTTTTAGACATGTAGTTTATGCATTAGTGAATGGCTCTTTATACATGATATTTATGGGGTATTTGGTTTGTTTTGTGATTTTGTTTCAACTTTTAAGGAGTGCCGTTAATGTGATTAATTAACAAGAATTTATTGACTAAAAAATCTGCATGGCCAAACATATGTGATTTTTAAAATGTATTTTTTCAGGTGAAACTATAAAATAGGGTCCTAATTAAGCCCTGCTGTTTCCTGAGATTTTGTGTGCACTACTCTGGGAAGGAAAGTTACATGGAACTTTACTTGATCATGGAAGAAAAATCTGGAGAGTAAATTCAAGCATTCTATTCAGTTCTAAAATATAGTCTTCACTTGAGGGCTACAGTGAATTTATGCCCATGTAAAACATTAAAGTTCTGTTATGGGGCCAAATAAGGGGAAAACTCAAATCAGCTCAAACATCATGAGGGTGGAACTTCAGCACCACTGCAGCAGGCACCATTAGCACTGCTGCGTTTGCTCTGAAATGCTATGTTTGATCACAGAGTTTGTTACTGAGCCATTCTATTACAGACATTCTCTTTCCATTACTTTGCTAAATTGGGAAGCTTATTTTCTATAATGCAAAACAATTTGTAATAAACATAGTCTATTATAAAAGAGATTTGAAGCTTTGAAATTTGCTTTGCACGGAGCTTGTGGGTAGCTATAGCTGAAACTATATTCTACTGAGATCTTAATCCACTTCAAAAGGAAGTACTTTATAAAAATTGGGAGGGTTGGGGTCTTTAGAATGATCAGTGATTTATGCAGATTTCTGACAGAATCTAGGTTTGTGTTTCCTATGAGGTATCTACATAGTTAACACTCATATACAAGTACAAACATGCATACTTGAACCTTGTCAAAAAGCACTACCACTTTAACAAAGTGCCATACCAACCATGAAATCCACAGAGAAGGATAAGCAGAGTTTCTAGAAAATAGAAACTATCATGTTCCACATTAGAAGAGGGTCCAACTTCAATTCATTTGTATGCATTTATAACAAAAATAATCTCACTGACAAAATTTTAAATAGATTTTTAATGCAAATATTAAAACATTCCTGTTGACATTTTCAGCTGCAAATCTTGTCTCAGTTATTTTCCACTGAAATGCAGAAAAACGATTCCAGATGAAATTAAATTGCATACATGCAAATGTACCTTTATATAAGGTATTCTACAGTTGAATCCCTGACTCTTAATTGGTTTGAGTTTTAAAAAAGTGATCATGATCCCTGCAATTTGCATGTCATTGCCTTTCTCATTCCCCTTGCTCATATATAGCATATTTTGGGAAAATTTAAATTATTCCATTTTCTCTCCTGTGATTATCTCCATTTTTTCCTCATCTACACAGAACTTCTAGATGCAGATCAAGTCCAGAATGCAGGTTTTGGTTGAGAAATGAACAGTCCAAGCATTTCATATAGACATCCATCTCCTTCATTTTAATTTCTTTTATTTTTTTTTTTTTTACGTCTTTATACCTGACAGCCTGATATACAGTTTCTCTACAATGGTACAGTTTCTTTATAATGGGCCTTGAAACAAGGCACTTGGGCTTCTGTATGGTACCTCACATTGTTCATAATCCTCTTTAGGCACCAAGGTAAGCTCCAAAAATCCCACCCCTTGATATTTCAAGTGTCTCATGCAAAATGCTGCCATCTTCTCTCAGCTTGAAGAATGGGGAATCGTACAAGAGCACATCACTGAACAATAGCACTGTGACAGCCAGACACTCGCCTTCACAATGAAGTGCCTCAACAAAAATCTTTGCTGACCCCCTTCAGCACAGTCAAACTTGCCTTGTCATGGTAGCCATGTCAATGAAAGACATATTCAAATGAATAAAACATTAGGATGTACCTAGTCCATCCAGCTTCACCGGAGAAAGTCAGATAGATTGCTTTTGCTGGATGCAATATATGTAGCACAGGCAGAAGCACTGAAGAAATTATTTTTAACTCGATGTCTGAAATCTCTTCAGCTATTCATATCAGTGTGTCTTTCAATAGCAAGCTTTTGTAAAGAGATTGAAAGGCATTTTGTATACCAAAGACCCTATAGGAACAAAATCCATCTTTGCAAAGACAAGACAACTGGGAAAATATTTTAAAAGCCTTAAATGACTGTGAAGGATGGATTTTGCTTAGGTTTTCCCCCCTCTTCAGCAGGTTTTAGGCCTAAGGCTATTGGTATCCAAGTAGTTAAAACTACATCAGCACTAATAGCTATGAGCTCATCTTGTATAAGCACATTTTTAGTTAAACACCGCAATCTTGGAAAAAAATGTTAGTGTGTGCTTAAACAGCCTGGCTCAGAATAGCTCACAATATGACGCATACCACAGGAAATAAAGTGGTATGAGGCACCTACAAAATATTTTTCAAACAAGTCATTGAAGCTGTAAGCCCCATGCCTCAGCTTTAGGAAGTCACTTATTAAGAATCAACACCAGCCGTGCCAAGCTAAGCTCTTGCTCTTGGTGATTTTCCAATTGAATATTCAGGGCCCTGTCTCAGTCTTGTTTTCAGGGAAGTACATGCCTGGAATGTTAGCAAGCTATTTGCTGGAAAAAATGCCCACAACAGGCCCAATGTTGATCACATTAATGCGTTTGAGTGGGTATAGAGTGCAAATGATTGAAAGTGCTTCCAGATCTTGGTTGCCGGGGACAAAGCAGGCTCTGTTCTCTGATCTGATGGTCATTTTTTTCAGCGGAGGATGTGGTGCAGGAAGAGGGAACAGTGCCAATCTCTGTCTAATGGCTCCAAACAGGGCCTGGGCCTGGCTCTTTGGATGCTGATGAGTGGGAAATGAAACACAGATGGGTCAGATGGGTAAGGAGAGGGGGGATTACAGGTCAGGCCAAAGAGTTGGAATAAATTAAGTGCTTATGAGGTACAGAATGGCACATTGTTAAAGCAAACGGACAGTGAAAAAACATTTCAGCATTGTTAGACACAGTGCGCAGAAAAAAACATCCCATCTTCCCAGACCCCTTTCTCATATCACATCCTCATTGGGATTACTGCCTGTTTGATATATGAATTGCTTTCTGCAGCATGGGCACTGCAAGGCTGTAGTGCTCTGCAGTACCTTAGAGGAGTAAATTTCCTGGAAAACACTCTAGATATCACTTCCTGGGAGAAATACTATTGTTCATGCTCCTGATCATAAGATGGACATCCTCATAACTCCCTAGAGATTTCCAACAAACGGGTAGGTACCCATATACATCTACTCTGACGAAATTAAGTGACAGAAGTAGTATTTCATGTATTCTCAAAATGCTGAGTCCATGTTTGATTTTATTCCTTTCAAATCTTTGCACCTAGATGAAAGAAAATGATTTGGTTTGAAGAAATCATCAACAAGCATTCTGGCTAAGAAACAAAACTGGGGAATTTTCCTGGAAACATACCACAGCAATTTTACCCTTTCCACAAAAAAAACCCAAACACCACACTGATATGAAAAATGTTTTTGTTAAATAATATGCACAGAGGTTCACTGCATTTATTTTTGGCATCTCTATTCCATGCATAATAACCAAAAATATATTGCCAAACTCTCTGTTGACTTGTACAGACATAGCATTACAGATTTGAAAATGATCACATTAACAAAACTTGGAAGAAAAAAGTGTGCCCATAATTCAAACTAAGGTGGGGGCAGTTTTGCCAGCTATTTTTCTTCAGTCCACAAATCCAGGTTCTTTCTTGACCTATGAGTATTTATCCCTCTTGCAAAGGTGATTAAATATGACAGGTAAAATAAATCCTGGCCCTTCCATTCAACATGGCTAGAAATCAGGTGAGAGTCATCATCACAATATGGCACACATGTGTATCAAAATTGAGATCAAAGCTATGAAATGTCAGTGCTAGTGAAGAATGGCTAAAAGATGTCCTGAACGACAGGCAAGGAACACCCTAAGTTCTTTTAGGCACAGAAAGCCAGTTACGTCTTGAGCAGCAGAACTCAGTGGGATAGGTGTCTCCCTCTCTTCCATCAGCTTTCACACTGTGACTCTCCTGAGGTATTGCCCATTGACAACATCTCTGAATTTCCTAGTATCTCCTTTCTTTTCCTGCCTTCCTTCTTCACAGCAGATAGACCCACAGACCCATGTGCCACATATGCTGATGAACCAGACAGAACACACACATGGAGGAGCCAGCTTACATGCCAGAGCAGATACAGTGAAGTTCACTTCACAGCTTTTCCATGGGCAGAGGCTCTGAAAGGAGAAAAAGAGATTAAGCCATCAGGAGAATTTGGCCTGTAGTCATCCATCGATCATTACAAAACTTTATATTTTTAAGAAAATGCTTTATTGAATTTGTTTGAGACTGATTTCAAGAGATATTATGAGTGGAGGACAAGGAGGACAAGGACAGATATACTGATGGTCAGAATTTCGCAGGAAATAATGCCAAAAAGAATTAGTGCAATAGTAATATAAAGAATGGTGTAAAAGACCAAACCAAACCAAACCAAAGAATTAAAAACAAAACCCAAAACAAAGCAGAAACAACAAACCCTCAAAAAAACCCCAAAAGACAAAAAAAACCCATCAAATTGAAAACCACAGCAACAAAGAAATACAAGTTCCTGAAAGTAAAGATAGAAACACAGTTGTAAGAAATGGTCTTTGTATAGCAAAACTCAACAAGCCCGTGGGGGAGGAGAAAGGGAAGCAGGGTATGGCAACATTCAGATGAGAAGTGTTCCTAAAAAGTTGCCTGCTGGAGGCACAAGATAGATCTCTTTTAAAATTGCTTTCTGAAATTCTCTGCTCCTGCCTGATCAAGAAAGGGGTTTAGATATGGTAGAGAGAAGAACAGAGTAGGCATCAGACCCATCTGAAAGGCTGGTATTTACACAGTCAGAAGGGAATCAGGAGAGCTCAGGCTGGAACGCAGGATGCCTTGTGCTCCTATACAGTACCACACTGTCTGAGCTCTGCAGTGTTTCTCACGGCCAATGGGAAAGACTTTTTTTTCCCTTTTAGTTACTGTTCTGAGCAAGTGGCAGGACATATAGCAAGACAAGATGCAGACACATGGATCTCTCTCCCTTCCAAGTTTCTGTTCAAGATAGCTATTTTCTAAATAACTGAAATTGGCCTTTTCTTCACCCAAACTCTCAAATTTAAAGCCGCATTTTCAGTGGTTTCAGTCCTAGTTCAGACTGAAAGACTTAATTTTAGAAAAAATTGTAAGTTGAAGGGACTACATCATATTTACAAAGAGTGTGAGGGCTACTGCAAGGCATGAGCAAAGGCAAATGCACTCTGCCTATTTCCCATCAATCCTTGCAATTTTTAACATGAGGTCTTTTTAGTAAGGCACTTATGACTTGCTTACCAGACTCTGACCATCTGACATCCCCATAAAGTACCTCAAAATACACTGGCTTTGCTGAACAATCCTGATTGTGGTTCTGCCCTGCCCATACATACTACAGACACATCCTTGAGCTTGGGTTGTCCTACAAGGTAGAACAGGCAGAACTGTCCATCTGGGTTGTTTTATAGAAAGCACACATACACTGTGCGTAAGCATGAACTCTAAGAAATAAAAAAAATGAAGAAGATTAAATTACTGGCACATGCTTCTGATCAGAAGATCCCCAAAGCAGTGTACACATAGGTACTCTAGTCTTGAGGAAGGTGAAAAGGTGCCCTTGTGATCCTACAAAAGAAATTTCAGTGACAGGAGGTCCCTCATCATAGCATAGCATTAGGTGGTAGCCATCAGAATTACAGTGTGGGAAAGTGAGACCATTTTGCATGGCTGACAAAATGGGCTGGGCATTGAAACAGAAACACTTTTCACCTTGTTTGATATGTCCAACCTGCCTGTTCTTCCACCATATGAGTGAATTCAGTAGGAGGAAATATGATGAAATTCATTCTCACCTTTGAGGGCAAAGTTTCCCTTTCAGGGCTGGAAAGTTCAATGCAGAAAGAAATCCTTAGAGCTAAATTAATCTACTGCTCAGAAGCACCTGTTTGTTTAACAATAAATGACTGTTATTGTTTATTATTAGGCAAAGTATTGTATCTCATTGGGAAGCTGCTGTTTATTTCACTCTCAGGGTTCTTTATAAAACCTTTCCAATGGTTTCATATGCTGTTAAGTAACCTAGACCTCAGAAATTAAAAAAGCTTTCCATCTTCCTGAGCAAATGTAGATTTTAGCTCTAATATTTATTCATAATGAATTAATGATATTAAGTAGCCAACCCCTAAATGACTCAATAAGATAATGAGAGGTATTAGGTACTTAGGATGATGGAGGAGGCACTTAGGTAATGAAGTGAAAGAACCTAGACAGATGGAAAAATAGATCTGATTCTCAAAACCAGCAGTTTGTGAAGAGTGTTTTTCTAAATAAGAAGGGCAACTCAGTATGTAAAAACAGCACTGGAAATAGAATCTGGTCCAACTTATGCAAAAAGCCTCACTCTTCAGTATTTGCTAATTCTCAACCCTGCCCCTCTGGCCTTTACTTTTAGAACAAGGCTTCTTTAACTCCTGCTGATGCAATAACTAAAAGCAGGGCTCAGCCTTCAATGCCTGGTATAAAACTGGTGCTGTGCTGCTAATGTACTCCATTGTATGGTGCTGCAAACAGTAAAGTCCTCATGCAGTAAGCACCCTTATATGAAATGATTCCATTATCAGATACATGTCACAGAGGATTTCCTCCTATGTAAAACTTTGACATAAATTGCTGAACTAGAAGATTTACTGTGCCACATTTTTCACAGGATTTTACCTTCTTGCACATAGACATTACCTTACAAGCCCATTTCTGCACAAAGAAAATTCACTTTAAAAAATATTAAAAAGTCAGCCTAGCACTTATTCTGTCAAGAAGTGTTTTTCCTAGAGTGGGAATTTCTTGAAGCAGATTTGGCTGAATACAGTATGCTATGACCTTTGGAATAAAATGAAAAGCCTGTGGGACAATACCAGACTTTGGCAGGATACTGTTGTCGCTTTTCAGTTTTCACTTCAACCACTGGCTAAATGCCACACCACAGCCTTGTTCTAACAGTGTAAGTCACACCACAGCCATCACAATTCCATGTACTGAATGCCCTGTACCAACCACTACCTACTCTGAAATAAAACATTACCTGTCAACTCTTGCTGCATATTCCTCACAGACTAATAGTTGAGGCATTCGGTATACACAAGTTTTAGATGCCTCTGAAATATCCATGTAGTTCTACTTTTGCACCCTGTGCCTGACCATTTCCATTCCCAGTTTGCCATTTAATTTTTTTCAGTATTATTTTGAGGGACAGATTATCTATTGCAGAGAACTATGAATAGAGAAAAAAGAGCTATTTCATATTTTCACAATTTCAAAGATCAATTTGGCTTGTTTTACATGTTCATCTGGGTAACTGGAAATTTGTGAAAACATCACCCCAAAGTTCTGAATCTAACATTCATTACAGAAGCAGAAATAACCCATCCTTACAAATTCCTAACAATCTTCAATCTCATAATTACATGACTATCCCACAGAACACACTCTCTCTCTGCCTTACACTTTTCCCAAAATCATTGTGCAAATAACATAAAGGAAATTCTGAGTTAGTGCAGACCAAGTCCTGAGGACCTTACTGAGATTTTACTCAGACCTGGCTCAGATAATTTCCCTTGAATGGACAAGAGCTAGCCAGCTTGTGTTAAACCAGAATGAAGATCACAGGATTCTCCTGGAGTTATTCACTTAACTTTCCCTTCCTCATTGTGGTACTTTATTTACTTGCTCTGTACCTAGAACAGGTTAGCAGTTTTCAGATAAATAAAGTTTTGATGAAGAACACTGAGTAAACAAGTTCAAAAAATTGTATTCAGTAACTCAGGGTTTCTGGAAGTGGAGCTTTCTTGACCTTGTGGTAGATGTGTGAGTACCAGAAACCTAGAGGGCTGAAGGTAGCTTATCAAGATCTACCACTTGTTAAAAAAGCAGTTGCCAGTTATTAACCTCAGGATTTGGTAGGCACACCAAAATCTCCATCATTTCCCTCATCATTCCAAGACAAGATCTATCTTCCAACCTGAACAATGACCAGAGAAAGGGATCAGGTAAGGGCTTGTTCTGAAACTCCTAGGGGTTCTTCCAATGCCACATTCAGCAAATTTGGTCTTTTCTCACACTTGCTGAAGATGATAGTGTGTGTAATTGCTGGCTTGGAGACATCTGCTAACTTGACTTAATTCCAGAAAAATAATGAATTGTTGAATGATTTAAGGAAGCAATGGGTAGGACTACATCATCTGGCTGGTGTACAGGTGTCACTTGAGAAAGACGTGCAAACAGACGAGGATGAAGACGATGAAGAGTTAAAAAAGAAGAAAGAAGTTTTTTGTCTTTGTACTGCAGAAGAAAATGACAAAATCAAAACTTTACATTAAGCCAAAGGAAATCATGGAAGACATTGGAGAGACATCTACTGTGAGGAAGGTTGAAGTTCAAGGTGCAAAATATAAAATATAAATCAAAGATATTATCAGATAACACAAGAATTGCTCCCTATGATACATTTTCAGAGATGATTAACTATTAATATTGGAGAATAATAATGGGTTGTTACACCCCATGTCCTTGGAGGTTACAGGGCCAGATGGATCAGGGGTCCATGAATGATTCTGTCATGACTGATCATATACTAAAATCTGGCAAAGTTAATCACTGTTTCTCATATAACCAAAAAAAAGTGCATCAGTAGCAATGAGCCATATTGTCAGTTGGGTAGTATCAGTTTTATGCCAGCAAAGTTGCAGTAAAGTTCAGTTGCACTGGTATAAAACGTGTAAGGTGTTGAAAGCCCTGCCTGATATATCTACCCCTCTTGCTTGAAAATCAATATTAGCAAAGTTTTCCAGACGGTGTAGTGCCTGTACAAGCTGCTTTTCTTGGACCACTCTTGGACTGCACAGAATCACTGCAGAGGAGGAGGGGAGCAACTGTTCAGACCCGCCCCGAGGCCTGAACTCCATTCCCCAGTCAGCACCGTGCCCTGATTTACAACCTGATCCAAGAATCCTACCTACAATGCAGCTATATCAACACCTGCATCCTGAGGAAAACAAATGCTTCTTAAGGTGAGATTGCTGGGTACAAATAAGCTGCAAAGCATAGAGCTGGCTCAGAGCCAGGCCCAACAAGAGCATTAGGCACCACAACACTCAGTGTTGCTGGTTCCAGAATTAACTATTAAAGGGATCATTAAAATGACATGTAAAATCAGCCTGTTACTGTGAGGTGCTAAGTGCTTCCATTGAAATGCTTTAAGGGAGCTGAGCCTTCTCTGCGTCTTATAAGATTGGACCCATATTTTCAAAAAATGTGATGAAATGATGCATTTTTATTTTACATCTTGACAAATCAATTTCCTGAATGAGTGGTGAGTTCATAGAAGGGGCAGCACATGTTGCATTTCATTAAAAAGAATTTACTAACCATTTTTCTTTTTCTTTTTTAGCTGAAGTATATGGTGTGCTGTGAACACCGAAAATTAATGTTAATTTATTTATCATGAAAAATAAGGAAATGAGGCTGAGCAGCATGAAGTGAAAGTCTGGAAAGTGTGAAAGTATATTCTGTATTCATTAATTTCTATAGAAAGAAAGATATGGTAATATTTTTGTTTCACTCAATAATCTCTAAGGGACCCCAAATAAATTGAGGGTGACTGAACTATTAAAATTGCTTATTTAATGGCTTCTCTCTTACTAGGGGAAAAACTTTTCAGTCTGTTTAGACTGAAACAATCTAGGTGGAAAAAATCTGACCCCATAGATTTGTTTTGGCGCCAGTTATAAACTCCTCTGCCTCAGCTGTTTCATTTTAATGTATAGTTATGTTCTGATCAAGATGAACATGATAGCTTCAGTGGAGTCTATCTCTAGATACAATACAGATTTGTCCTTGTACACATAATTATTTCAGGCTCAATGGTTGTCTATCAGATAGATACCTAATTTTGTTTGGTTTCTACCATAATCCAAGTTGTGATCATACCACTAAAGTAGACATTCTCTTAAATATTTCGCTCCATAGGGAAATACTTTGGTCTGTTTATTCCAATGAAAAAAATGCATAATCTGTCTTGGTAAAGGACCTGGAGAAGCTCTTTACAGAGATGCTAATACAGGGTGGAAGGAGGGTCGCTGTGGAGTAAGGACGGACAAGGAGGAGACAGGTTGGGTTTTTAGCACAGGGGAAGTCAGTGAAAGTGACCCTAGGAAACAAGGGGCTAGAAAAGTACAGCTAGAGTCCTGAAGAGGGGAAAGGCTCCTCAGGTTTCTGGCTTGGAGGAATGGGGCAATAAAGTAAACAGTTTTGTCTGGCTCCAAACTCCCTGCTATGAGTGTGATAGAGGTTGAAATTCTGACCCTTTGGAGTCAAGAGGGTTAAGGCTGCCCTGTGATTTCATCTGCTTTTCCAGTATCTGAAGTGGAGTTTTTCTTCTGGCTAAGCTAGTGCATAATTGTTCCCTGTATTTGGGGAATAGGTGGCTCCTAGCTCAGGTTACATTTTATAAACGTAATGTAATCTCAGCAGTTATTATATCTTGTACATATTTTCTGCTTAGAAAAATGAGATCAGTTGTTTCAGAGAATCCCAAACGTGACTGCTAGACTTTCATTAGCCAAAGAACATTGGTTTTACTAGGTGCTAACTAATAAGATGACTGAGTAGTTCCACTGAAAGATAAACAAGACCAAATATTTAATATACTTCCTTTCATATGCTGGGTTTGCAATCTACAAGAACTGAAAGTGGAACAGTTTTTTATAAGGCTGCAATTACTATAATCATTGTCAGAGTTTATCAAGTACAGACATATTATCTCTTCAGATATAACCAGTAATTTGAATACAATATATAATGTCAGCTTTCCAGACTAAAGTGAATGGAATTGTAAACTTCAGGAATTTTCCAAACCAGAAGGACAGGATGGAAACACAACATCGAAATCTGAGAAAGTTAATAAGGTTTAACTTAGTAGGAAATATTTTATTACCATAGGGAGGTTTAAAATCACTTCAGAAAAATAGAAGTGCAGGAGTCATTTCTCTTTTTAAAAAACTGTCACAGTCAGTAGTCATGAAAAAGATGATTTATTGCAGGATTCTGTGCCTAAGTTTTAGGTGTTTAACTGCAAGTGTGTGCTTACGTGCTTTTCCAAATAGAAGTGTATTTAAGCAAGTGCTTAAGTTCAGTATCAAACTAGCACCTTAAAGGTCTAAGCAGACAGCCCTCAAGCCTGGATTTATCTACCTACTTTCTACCACTTAGTAGGGACTAAAATAGGAGCCTTGTCATCCTATTCCCTCTCTACAGGAAGATTTATTGAATATCAATGATGTTTAGGGCAAAGTAGCCTCCACAGTTTAATTCTTAGGTTCAATGGGATGAATCCAGCCCAAACCTGAACAGAATCTAATATAAATGAATGACCCTTTTGCTTTCAAGCCACCTCATTAGGAAATGAGGGAGGAGAAAGACAAAGTCTGCAGTATGCCATGAAATCACCTAAAAATTATGAAAGCAGCAGAAAGAGGCAATCACCAACAGTTAAAACACTTACCTGGGAAATGAGAAAACATCTCAGCCACTGCAGCAAAGGCTATGACAAGCCAGGACAAGGCCACAATATATTCTTTGTCATAAAGCCATGTCAATATTCAAAGACAAATTCAATATTTATTGGTCAAAGATAAAATAAGGAGATATCTTATTATTGTGTTGCTCTGTGATTAGAACAGTCATCTATAAAGAAAGTTGTGAATTCTCATCCTTGTTGGCCATGCTCATCATGTGTTTGAAAACTTAGTGAGACTTTAAATGGTAAGTAGCCCATCTCTCCAGGAATGGAAGTACTGGTGTCTGAAATTGTTCATTCAATCCACTTGTTGCTCAAATGTTGTACATTTTATTAATTGCAACATGTAACAGAAAAGTTTGGCCCTAAATATGACTTAACTGCCTACACGTAAAACTTTGAAAGTAAAAGCCATATAAGTGTAAATAGAAATTTTTATGTATGACTGGGACTTAAGTTAAATGATACATTCTTTGTAAATCTGCTCACTGATTATCATATGGTTATCACATGTTAAAGCAATAAGAAATTAACAGAATACACCATGTGAATATTGGAATAGTGCAGCAGTCAGAATCTGTGTCAAACCTGTAGCTCTCTGGAAAACTGGGATGTAGCTGGATCAACTTGAAACAGACCATTCATTCTGTGTCTGAGATACTAGGACTGTTATGACAATGAAATTCAGAAAACAGCCTATTTTTACAACAGCTGGTTCTGAAGCACTTGGTGGTTTTAATAGTTTTCAGTCAGCTAAGGCTAGTCATGAAAAGGTAATAAGAAATCTAAGATTCACAGAAGCATGTATCTTATCTAAGAGATGATGCAGGAGGAGGGAAAAAACAACAGACCAATTTGTGACAGATCCAAGACGAAAAAGCTTACAATATTAACTGGCAACTCCCTGACAGAAAACAGGTCACAGGAACATGGAAGAAAGTGATGGTAGGAAAAAAGCAAATCCCTTGTGATGAATCTAGAAATCATTGTTAACAAAACAGTTGGAGTTTGACAGACGGCAAAAGCTCTAAATTAAGAATGAAATTTCCCAAAGACATTTTCTGACACTTCAGTGAGAGGTTTCAAACTGTGGTTAAGAAAGGGGAGTAAGAATAGGAAAAGTTCACAGAATTGGGAATATTGTTAAAAGAGCCAAAATATCAGCAACTCCCATGTAAAGGAAAGATCCTCTTACACTAGGACAGACTGTGTTGCTTATTGCTTTGGGAGTCATGCAACAAAAAAGAACCACTGGAATGCATACATTTGCTATCCCTTTAGATTAAAAAACAGAGACAAATCTCTGCCTACTTTTAGATCAGAAGAATTACATATATAAAATGTGACAACTGTCATCTACCTATAAGAGGAGACATATTGGGGAACATGGATAATGCCAAATAGCTTTCAACAGGGTGCCCTAAATAAAACAGAAGATATTTGTTCACACTCAACAGTCCCTTTGAGAAATATTGTTCCTGCAGACTACCATTTGGGTTCTTTCCAGTCCCTGAGGGGTTTGACTGCAAAATGCAACATTTTTTGTTGGTAGGGACTATACAAAAGACTATGAAGAGGATGTTTAACTATGAGAAGAAAAAGTTGTCTTTCATAACCAGAAGTTTTGGAAAACATGGATCAGATGAGAAAAATCTAAACAAGTAGAAATGTAACTTCTATGTGAAAACAATAGTATATGTCAGTGAGATGGTAATATGAGAAAGTGTTTAGGTAGGCCACATCAAAGTTGAGGCTTTCAGTAGCAGGCATGTCTTAATAGATGTGAAACTGGTACGAAATTATTTGAAACTATGATTCATGTAAACGCACTTAGCCTAACAGCCTAAACTGACTACCTGGGACTGTCACAGCACAAAGTTATTCAACAGAAATGAGAAACTGAGGCAAAGAGACCCTGACCCTGAAACATAATGACATGAGGAGCAACTCTAAGTTCTTAGAAGATACTTCAAGTGAGCTATTGACTTGGACTTCATGTAGCAGCACAGCTGAACCTGAAGAGCAGTGTTTTATTCCTCACAGGTTCTAAAAAAGAACAATTGCTCATCTGCTCAAATCTCTGGCTTTGATCAATGGTATAAAACATTCATGTTTTGCCATTTCATGGCAAATAAAGCCACATCTGTAGTATAGTGTCCAGTTCTGGGGTCCTCAGTAAAGAGAGATGTGAAGCTTCTGGAGTGGCTGTAGTGGAGGTCAACAAAGATGATTAAGGGACTTGAGCATTTCTCACAAGGAAAGGCTGAGGAAGCTAGGAAGTTGTGCCCTGCGAAGAGATGACTGAGAGGGAACCTCATCAATGTATATATAAGCATCTGCAAGGAGGGTGTAAAGAAGATGGAGCCAGGCTCTTCTGGGTGGTGCAAACCAATACAACAAGAAACAACGGGTAGAAAAGAACAAAGATGATTAAGGGACTTGAGCATTTCTCACAAGGAAAGGCTGAGGAAGCTAGGAAGTTGTGCCCTGCGAAGAGATGACTGAGAGGGAACCTCATCAATGTATATATAAGCATCTGCAAGGAGGGTGTAAAGAAGATGGAGCCAGGCTCTTCTGGGTGGTGCAAACCAATACAACAAGAAACAACGGGTAGAAAAGGATGCATAGGAAATTCCACCTGAATATGAGGAAGAACTGCTGTGCGGATCTAAGTTCTTAGAAGATACTTCAAGTGAGCTATTGACTTGGACTTCATGTAGCAGCACAGCTGAACCTGAAGAGCAGTGTTTTATTCCTCACAGGTTCTAAAAAAGAACAATTGCTCATCTGCTCAAATCTCTGGCTTTGATCAATGGTATAAAACATTCATGTTTTGCCATTTCATGGCAAATAAAGCCACATCTGTAGTATAGTGTCCAGTTCTGGGGTCCTCAGTAAAGAGAGATGTGAAGCTTCTGGAGTGGCTGTAGTGGAGGTCAACAAAGATGATTAAGGGACTTGAGCATTTCTCACAAGGAAAGGCTGAGGAAGCTAGGAAGTTGTGCCCTGCGAAGAGATGACTGAGAGGGAACCTCATCAATGTATATATAAGCATCTGCAAGGAGGGTGTAAAGAAGATGGAGCCAGGCTCTTCTGGGTGGTGCAAACCAATACAACAAGAAACAACGGGTAGAAAAGGATGCATAGGAAATTCCACCTGAATATGAGGAAGAACTTCTTTGCTGTGCGGATGACCATGCACTGAAGCAGTTTGCCCTGAGAGGTCATGGAGTCTTCCTTGCTGGAGATATTCAAGAACTGCCTGGACTCAGCCCTGTGCCATGTGCTCTTGAATGACCCTACTTGAACAGGGAGGTTGGACTAGTTGACCCACTATGGTCCCTTTCAACCTGACCCATTCTGTGAAGCTGTGATTCTGCAAAACTGTCCATAAAGTTGTTCTCAAGTCTAGAAAGTGCCCCAGTAATCCCTACCCCACAGGGAATACTCTTTCAGTTACAAATGGCTGACTTGCAGAACAATCTGCCAGTCACTGGCATCCTTTGCAGAGGACTCAACAAAAGTGATGGGATAAACATTCAGAAGATAAATAAAAAATTGTTTATTTAATGTTTTATTTGAAAGCATGCAGTCTGAAATTGAAACAAGGTCACTGATGACCTAACAGTACATCAAAGGCAATTATGGCAAAAGACACATATCCTGTATCACAAAATATGATTTGGTACCTGGACACACTTTGTGACAATCCTGCTGTGACTAGGGGGAAAAAATTAACATGAACAGAAGTAGTGAGCAGTGAAATGCCTGGCAGTCTTAAGAAGCTGGCACCTTGAGAGAGATATGAATCACAGACAAACAATGACGTTTTCCACCTGTCTGAAGGGGGAAAACAAAAAGAACTGGCAGACAATGATCCCAAAAGTTGAAGGATTAGTGGCACAAGACATGAAAGCAAAAAAACAACAGTAGTGCCACATTCTGAAAGCAATATTTTTATATACTTTGTTCCTTGAAGAGCCTTAGTGAGCCTTGGTTGCCTCACAGACCAGCTGAAGATCCTCAGTAAGTTTAATTATTTGATTATTTGCATGTGCAAAGGTGTTTTTCCAGTTATTATTCCATACCTTGTCTTAGCAGACACCAGGCACTTAAAACAATGTGAGCAGGACACTGTGAATCTCACAAAGGCAGTTAAATGGGTTTTACGAAAACTGCAAGTCAGTAGTTCAAAAGAGTCTCCTGACTGAATTCACAGTGAATGGATGTGAAGATGTTACACATGCAGAGGGTCCAAAACCTGCTGCAATCAGAAGATGTCTTCCTAGTGACTCCAGTGGGCTATGGATATCCACTTCCATCCATATCCATTTCCATTTTCCTCAATGCTGCCCAGCACCAGCCCCTCATTGCAGCTGCTGATTCTGGTGAGTGTGTAGCCCCGTTTCACAAGGCACACATGCAGTGACAGCAGATCTGGCAGCTGTGTCTCTAATTGTACTTCCTCATGCCCCTAAGCAGGTTCAGTAAATAACCCTGCCAACATGTGAGAGAGGTTAAAAAAACCCCCATCATTGTATTTGGATCTTGTGGGGTAATTAAAATGAGTTAATTTGCCTTTTAGTCCCTCTAACATCAGCAACATACACATATGAAACATACCACTTTCCGATTTCCAGGCTTGGGGCTATTTTGGCATGCAGTACCTGCCCAAACACCCCTCAGAGGAATTGAAGGGTCACTAGAACCACTTTTTACAATGCATTCTTTTTTCCTTAAAGCTAACACAGCCTCAGACTATTCAGTTTGGCCCATGACTTATGCAGGGATAGTCCCAGGAGTTTGCTGCTCTGATCTGTTCTGTTTTAAAGATTAAGCACTATCCTCTGTTTTGCTTGGGTTCTCTGTATGTGAGGAATATGTGGGCAATGGGAAAATATCCCATTAAAGGAAATGCATACATAGATCAGGAAAGAAGGAATAGGATCTCCAAGGGGAAACTTTACTAGGAGTAGCACATCCTTAGTCAGCTGCTTTTTTTCTCCATGTTATCTATCATTGCATTAGAGTTAAGTGGAAGGTGACAAACACAAACAATTGTTTGGGCATAAACATAACTTCATAGAATCATAGAATGTTAAGGGGTTGGAAAGGACCTTAAAGATCATCTAGTCCCAACCCTCTGCCATGCATAGGGGCACCTCCTACTAGATGAGATTGCTCAAGATCTTATCCCGGCCTTGAACACAGGGTTGGGGCATCCACAACTTCTACGGGAAGCCTGTTCCAATGTCTCAGCACCCATACAGGAAAGAATTTCTTCTGAACAGCCAACCTAAATTTGCCCTCATTAAAGTTTTACCCATTACTCCTTGTCCCATCACTACAGTTCCTGACAAGCTTCAGTTCTATCTTCAGCTGTAACTTGAGTGACCTGGTTTGGGCTGAAGTGGAGTTAACTTTCTTCACAGTGACTAGTATGGGGCTATATGTTTCAGATTTGTGCAAGGCAAAGGGCTGATAATGCAGAGATGTTTTTGTTAATGCTGAGCAGAGCTTACACAGAGCCAAGGCCTTTGCTGCTTCCCATACTGCCACTCTGGCAAGGAAGTTGTGGGTGCATGGACAGCTGGGAGGAGACACAACCAGGACAGGTGACCTAAACTAACTTAAGGGATATTCTATACCATATGACATCATGCTCAGTATATAAAATGGGAGGAAGAAGGAGGAAGGGGGGACATCTGGAGTGATGGCGTTTGTCTTCCCAAGGAACCGTTACACGTGATGGGACCCTGCTCTCCTGGAGATGGCTAAACACCTCCTGTCTGTGGGAAGCAGTGAATTAATTCCTTGTTTTGCTTTGCTTGTGTGTGCAGCTTTTGCTTTCTCTATTATACTGTCTTTATCTCAACCCATGAATTTTTCTAGCTTTTACCCTGCCGATTCTGTCCCCCATCCCACTGGTGAGGGAGCGTGTGAGTGGCTGTGTGTTGTTTGGTGGATGACTGGGGTTAAACCACGACATTTAGTTAAAACCATTTTCATTTACTTGGTGTCTATCACATTACAGCTATACATGTTCTTCATGAAACAGGGAGTCACACAGGGAAAAGAAGGCAGAGAGGGTTGCAGTTCCTAAGGCTGCAGGCACTTTGACAAAAGGCATAACTTTTCAGACTATATATTCCAAAACCCTCCACAAACAAACATAGCTAAAACCATCGCACAAATACTTTTACTTCTTCTCAGCTTCATTTTACACCTTTCAGCTTATGGAAACATTTGCCCAAGTTTGATTCAAATATTCCTTCAGAAACTTTTAACAGTCTAATGAAATCTTAAAAGGAGGGGATGGACAGGCTATTCCTCCAATTCCTGTAGTTAAAAAGCAGCCTTTGTGTGGAATTTGGGTGAGTCCCTCCCCAGAGGTGCAGAATGTAATAAAGATAAGAAGGTCTACACCTTGCAGCACAGATCTGTGGGGTTGTATGAAAGGGGCTGCACAGTTACCAGCTGTCTGCTCCAGTCCCTTTCTGGAGAACAGCTGGAAATGCATTCTCCAGAGATTGCATCTGGCTGGATTCCCCTGCACTCAAATCCCATTGATCTGGTTCCGTTCTAGCCCTCTGTACTTGCAGTTCAAAGAACAGCAAGGTCTGTAAAGAAATTATTGCCATATTGTTCAATCGGCCACAGTGAGCAATATATAGGATTATAATTAGGAACACATTAAGGGAAACAGCTCAGTGGAGATAAGCTGTTTGACTGCATACACTTTTTGATGAGGGCTTAGTGCCAATCCCAGAATAAAAAAGATTAAATGTTTGTTACCAGTTCTTTTGAACTGCTGGCAGAACATGTGGTAAAGCATTTTTGATTCAAATTAAAAGCATCCTAGGATAAAAATAACCCTGTTCTGTTAGACCTTTCCAAGTGAAACCATTTGTAGGCTGATTTATTGTCTTTTCCTTCACCTCCTTCCACCAGCATGATTAACATATGCATTTTTGAATCACATGTAAGCCTGGACAGGTATTTGTCTTGTTACACATCTGTGTAACAAATGGCAATACAAATTGTATACAGAACAGATGTAGATTTTCAAAGTCTCAGCAAACTGTATTTGACCAAGCACATAGATAAAAGACTTATTTATCAAACAAGTTTTATTGTTTCTTTCCAGTGAAGACAGTTCTATGAGGAGTCATCAGTCTGCAGGTGACAATACTAAAGCAGAACCCACTGTAGATAAAGTAGACAGGTTTATAATCAGGAAAAACCTGTAGGAAGTGAAACACAACCAAAGAAAGCAAATCTTTGCTAATATCCTCACAAAATGCTTATCACTGCATTCTGTGGTGTCTACGTATCTGGGAGATATTATTTTTAGGATTCTCTTTTCAGTCTCTAGAAGATTTTGAACTGATACCAAGTATACCAGAGAGACTGGAATTTGACAGATGCATGCTATATTCATGGACCCTCCCACACTGAGACAGGTTTATGATGTTACTGCATGTAAATCACCAGAGTTGAGAGAAAGAGCTATGTTCTCACTCACATCCCCCTACACAGTGAAATAACATTTTTTACCTCTTTTTTAAGCTCCATTTTTAGTGAGCTGATTAAAGACATGCAATTGGATAGGTGCTGACTGCCTGAACCAGAAAATATATGTACTAACAGAAATATCCACAACAGACTGTTCAGATCTGTTGTAGAAACAGAGGTTAAAAAAAAATTCAGGAAATTTGTAACAAGAAGATGGATTTAGGAGGCTAAAAACATAAAATGATCTTACAGTTAGACCAGTATTTCTTCTTCTGGGAAATCCAGTCTAATAATACTAAATGCTTTTAAGCAGTGCTATTTTTACAATATGTGGAACTTCATATAATTGCCTCAGTTTCCATCTACTCAGGATTTAAAGAATTTGTGCTAAGTCCAACATACCATAGAAACACATTTGTACCGAGTGAAGAACAGTTATTTCACACACAATGTGGTCAGGAAATGGCAGCCTGTTGAGAGGACAGACTTCCAGGCAGCTGCTGACCAAAATTGCTCACTGCTTTGGGCCAGAGGGATTCCCAGGTGGCATCTTTATAGATAGACAGAAATCCCCATCTGCTTAAGACAGGCCTCCAGTTCTCCAAGATGAACCCTCAGCTGCTGTGCCATACCTGAGAGATGCTTATAAAGCTTCTGTCTCCCTGTCTTGTCCCTGCCACTTTGTATGCAGCCCTTGCCCTTTCCTCAAAGATGACTGACTCACTTTTAGTTTTGGCTGCAACAATGTCAGCTCTGACAGCCCCAACTCGTTCCTTTCTTAAGGAAAAAACCAATTGCATGTATTATGAGATTTCACTGAAGAGATACAGTCAAAGGACTGAGGGAATGGCATCTATTTTCTGAATTTCTGCCAATCACTTTGAGATGACCACTAGAAAGTTGCAGTAGAAGACATGAAGTTATTATTTTAAGATGTGAAATAAATATATGAGACTCAGACTGCACAGAAAACAGTCACAGGAATTAAATATTTACTATAGTAGATGCTTATGGTAATCATATTCGAACTTTAGGCCAAAGATCTTGTTAATTGCTGGCAGAGATGGTGCCAAACTTGGCCAGAAATTCAAGAGCAACAGTACAGGGAATATCGGCCTGGGGTCTGACCTGGATCCCAAACAGAGAAGAACCACTTTGGTAGACAAATTCAGGAATAAAGACCCATCCTGCCAACAGATTCTTCAATTCCTGGGTGAACAGGCATTCTTTTGCCTGGAGGTGGGATCCTGCTTCTCTACTTCCTGCTGCTGTCTTTTTGAAATAAAGCCTTTATTACATACTGCCTGGGTTTACCCGCATAGTTTCTTTAAAGGTATAAACAACCCATGCTGCAGTTCTTCTCAAAAGCTTGCATCTGTTGCGAAGAGCGAAGAGAAAAAATCACCAGATTCACTGAGGCTGATTTGACTTACCTGATGGGCTAGCGTTACTCATCTTTTGGGGTTAGTATGATTAGAAAGAAATGGAGTAAACAAGTAATATTAAAAAGTTCACATGCCATATATCCAGAAGGGCTGTAAAGGGAATCATGTAAATCAAGTTCAACAGCCTCTGGCATTGTTGCTGCAATGGTAACATGGAGACAGATGATGATAAAAAATTCAAATGGGCCTCTTACAAAAATTACTAAAAAAGAAAAACACAAAAACAAAACCAGAAAGAAAAAGGAGATTGAATTATCAAAGAAGGAAAAGAACAGAAAAAAGAGCCAGCACCAACCCAGTAAAGCTCTTCTGAAAATTACAATAGTTTTGAATCAATTTTTATCTTTTTTAATTCTTTTAAAGAATGTTGCCAGTAGCTTTAGGGTGGACAGTAGAATAAAAATCTTTGATTTAAAGAAGTCAAAATGCTATTTAGAAATTAAAATTAATTTACTATCTCCAATGCTAAACTACCAAAAATAAACCTGCAAGTTAATTTTCTTCTTAGGCAGACAACAGAAAGAGCACACTGAAGTATTACACATGGAAAAATCAAATAATGATTCATTTTTATTAAAGAAAAAAAGGAAAAGTTATACAAGAAATTTAATTTTTTGCATCTGCTCATTCTTTTTTCACCTCTCTTAAATCCTTTCTTTCTGTTCCCGCCACCAAGGAAATATATCTGAAAATAAGAGATGTATGTCTCCATTCTCCATTTGAGAAGAATTGGCACTACTCCTGTATTTCAGAGAATCAGCTGAAAAGTAAACTAAAACACCTTCAAAGCAACCACATCACACAATTTGTTCTCTTGACTTCTAAAGTGGAAGATACATACCTAGCCTAGCCTGGTTGTTCACTGCCTGGCTTGTACACATGCTCACTTAAAGTTATCCAAAGGAATTGCAAGATGAGAGCCAGATACTACAAGCTTGGGTTTCCATTTGGCACTCAATTTGTGCCCACCTTTCCAAAGGAATAAAGAACTATAGGTTTGCAACAACAAATGTGTAAGTTCACAAATGTTTTCTTCACAAACATTAATCTCTCCTAGACTCTCCTTATATCTCCCTATATTTTCCCTTCAGTGTAACATTTATTTGGCCATGAGTGAACACACCCCAATCCCCAAGCAGCTCTTCCCACAGACTCACAAATCAGACCACCTGCAAGGCCAGTACAGATGTAAAGTGCAGCAGTTGTGTCTGGGGATGGAGAATGAGAGTAGATTAAGCCTGGTGATGGCTCTCCTGCTTCTGGATGCAAGCTGATTTCTATTTAGCCTAAATGAGTTTTTGTATTTGGACCTCCTGTTCTTCCAGTGAATAATTCTAGCCAAAGGACAGCTTTCATGAGTGGAAGTCTCCCCAAAGATCATTAACTCTAAAGAGCTAAGTAAAGTGTCTCTCATCCTCATTTCTATCGTCCCATAATGGAGCTTGCCAACTGAGAATGAATTGCATTTAGAGGGCTGTTATTGCCGTTGTGGGCAAGACTGCTAGGTTATAAAGCAGATGGTAGGATTCTTGGACATCCTGTGTCATGCAACATGGACTAGACTTCAGTAAGTGAGCAAACAATCATAGCCAAATTAAGAACAAATGCTAGAAAAAACTAGAATATTTGGAAACCATACCTAGGAGGTTCTGTGAACAATTACAGGTGGCCAATTACAGTGTTTGTCTGGAGAAGTCTCACACTGTTTTTTCATAGCTTAATTTGCAATTTTTCTCACCAGCATTTTCTATCCTATCTCTTTCTTAAGCAAGCATCTATAATTTTTATCCAAATGCCCTTAGAGGTGTCACTGTGCATGCCACAGTAACTGAACTTCTTACTCAAGGTGGTTTCTGGTCTTTTTCATTGCTGCACAAATGGTGTGTTCTCCACAAGTTAGCCTTAGGAAGCATCAGAGTCAACTATAAAGCTGATCAGACCCTAAAACAGATGCACCTAGAGAAAGCAGTTTAATCTAAGAAAACAGAGAGCATTTCTGAGCCAAGTTTATATTATGCTTAGTGCTGCTTTTGTTGCAATGCAAATGTTTGTTTAGAATAGCATGATTATCAAAGAAAATATTTACAACCAAGGAGGATCTCAAGAGTCCAAGAAGAGAGGTTATTTGCATATCCAAACACATACATTTGCTAGAGCTACACTATGCACAGAGCCACAATTTCAAAACTCTCCTCACAACAAAGCCTCCTTGAAAACCATGGGCACACATACGTGCCTTTGGCCAGGTCTCCCCTAAGCTCCTGTCTGTCTGAGGCTGGTGGGCACTCAGTAAGAGCCAAGTTTTAATTTAGCTCCTCTCCAAAGCAAAGAATGGCATCTTCAGTGGCACTTACACAAGAAAAGTCTTGGGAGTCAGAGCATTTCTGAGATGCTGTGGCACAATTTCCTTAAGTTTCCTTTTTGTTCCTAAATGTTACTAATTTACTGCAGGCTTACATCAGCATTGAACTAGTCCCCTGCCAGCTCTAACTCAGATGCTCTAACCAGTCAGTAAAGAAGTAAAGGCCATGCTCACCTCTTCCTTCCCAGTCCACGTGTTCGCAGCAGATCGCTGACTGAGGAGCATTAGTTCTTCTGTACCCAACTCTTTCACTTGGGTAATCCCAATTACTGCCCAGCATAAAGTCCATGAAGGATATCATGGCAAACCTTTCCTTCATCTTAGGTGCTTGTGGGAAATCAGTGGGCTATGGTTTATACTTTACAGTGTAACTACCTGTAGGACTTTACTGAAATGTCAGGTCCTAAAATAAACTCTTTCTACATGAAACACTGGTCCAGTTATCTGAGTTTTTCCAGAAACAACATCAAGGCAGTATTGTTAAGAGAAGATACCCAGAACATGATAAATAAAGAGCTTCTAAAAATTGCTTGAAGGAAAAAGTCCAACCTATCTGTAGGAAATAATTTATATAACTTGGAGAAGCCTCAGCCTTGGCAAGTTTCAGGATCTTTTCATATTATTGTTGGCAGGCCACTGCCTACAACCATGATGCCTTCAATTGCTGAGGTACCACACTTCAGAAAGTTTTGTTATGGCAAATTAAGCAACAGGCTGAGCAAAGCTTGTTTGTTCTTTATTTTACAGTAGCATTAATAGAGAAACAAGCATGTAAATTGCAATTCCCAATTGGCTCAGCAGTTTCTCATGATCTCAGAAAATTGCTTACAGTCCCTTCTCATTTCTAACTAACTTTGTAATTTTTCATTCCAATCAGAGAGTGTAGTATCTATTCCATATAAGGAATTTAATACATTGAAAAGGAATTATTTACTTGATATATGTTTCACATTAATGTATACACTTTACAGATGTCATTGTCATGGAATTAGTCATCCCATAATTTGCATCAGCTCCCAGATGTCCTGTTTTTCAAGAGACATTCAGTGTCATTTTCACATTGTTGATAATAGCACAAATATAAAAATTGAGAATAGAGAGGAAACCTGGGTAATATACTCCATACTGGTGTTATGCAAAGTTTACATATGTGTCTAGCTCCCAAGCAGATAATTCCATATTACATATGAAAGTCTTGGTTACATCAAAAAAAATTTTACCTCTAGTCTAAAATACTGTTTTGTTACAATGGGAATGATAAGCTGCCATTAAAGTATACAAACACCTTTTCATAGTAGAGGAATGATGTTATTGTAGCTGTTCAATAAAAATATCTTCCATGAGGCTCATGAATTTTCTATTTTAATATTTAGACAAGAAAAGGAGGCAGATAGAATACAGCAAATTGACTGCATGAAGAAACCCCAAACATGTTGGTTGCTATTATTTTGTTTATATCAGGACCCTCAGGCCCAAGCTGTACTGGAGCAATTGGAGCACTCACAGATACAGTAGGTCACATTATGTATCACTTTATTCAGGAGGATGTTTCACTGTGATTGACACTGTGTACTGTAGAAATCCTCTGAGACTTCTCATTCTGGTTTCATTTGTGTACAGATTTGACATTACTAGATAAACCAAGATGTTGTAGCCAACAAATTGGTGAAAATATATGACATATTTCATTACGAAGCCTTATTGTCCTCTACCATTACTCTCAAATTTAGATATTCGATACATCTAGAGCAGAAATTTAAACATCACTTGAGCAGTTTTCTGGCACTGAGGCCAACTGGCATGGAGCAGGCTGCATTTGTATTTTTAAACCTTCAAAGACAGGATGGCTACATCCACATTGCCTGCTATGAGTGGCTGCTGGCCTGTGTGTGCTCCCAAACCATGCCAAGAACTTGTTTGGTGGAGTCATAACTGGAACAGACCAAAATCACACCAAGGGCTGTTCAAATAACCAAGTATTACAGATGACTGAATTCCAGTACCCAGGATCATTCCTTGGCATTGCTGAATTTACCATTAGAGACAAAACCATCAAGGATTGTGCCACCTAACCTAGCTGCACATGTCCTCAGTGTGGATGCCTTCACCCGATCTAATGCCACTATGTTGTTTTCATAGCCAAAGTACATACTCCCAAAGAACAATTTCACATAATTTAACAGTTTGCATTAGAGTCAGATGAATCATTCTTTTTTTTGCCTTACCTACTGATAAAGAGGACATAGGTGACTAGTTCAAATATAGATGCCCACCACAGATTAGATGTTTTTCTCTGTGGAAGCCTCCAGAGAATCCATTTTTACTGCATGGAGTTAGTACTACGTACTAGTACTACTCAGCCTCTCCCTTTTCTCAGAAGTATATGTTTGGGTTTGGGTCAAAAACATGACAAAAAACACAGAAGAAAAGTCTTTTTGTTTGTGCTGCTAAATGATTACTAATAATTAAATGTGTCTGCAAGTTACACAAAAGCCCAGTATGTCTGGTTTCCCAATCAGTCTATGCCAATAGATGAGAAAACAGATATGTTAACAGGGCAACTCAAACCTTTCCAAAGCTGCTGACTTTCCTGAAAAATACATCAAGAGCGATTAGGAAAGAGACTATGACTCGGGGGATACCATTAAATCAATTTCCAGCTGATAATGGAAAATCACAATGCAGTCAGTGGCAGGTGACTGCTGGGAATCAACCTGATCCACTTGTTGGGAATCCGCTTTGACGGATCAAACTATTAAGTCTGCATTGTCAGCTCTCTTGTTGACTTCTCAAACTTGTTCAAATGGCATGAATAGATTTTATACATTATTTATCTTGCACTAAAGACTGCAGTTTATGTAAACTTACAAAATGAAATAGTGACATTTTCTTTCCCCAAAAGCTTGCAAAATACAGGCAGACCAAAACAAAGTGTCTGGCAAGGAGTAGGAGAATGTAACTGCAGAGTTATTTGGATGAATACTGCACTAGTAGTACTTATGATTTCCAGTGTGCTGTTTTTAACACTGTTCAACTTCATAACTGTAAATCTAGTAAAATCCATAGAATTCAAAATGAAGAAAAAGATACAAAAGTTACAGTAATCAATCAGTACCTTTACATGCAAAAATCTGCGCTTTCAAGTGTGACCCGTGAGGGGATTGCCCTCTCTTTTCCAGGCACACAAAGTTAGATAAAGTTCCTCATTCTTGATTTTAAAAAGTATCAAACATGTACCTGCTAGTCACTACTTTCCTTTAAGATGTCCTAAAAGAACTTAGGCTGTGTTGCTCCTTTCATAAGACTTTTTTTAAAGAAGCTCATTAAAGAATGAGCCAAAAACATTATGATTGGTAGTATAATAGTAAAGCTAGAACAAAAGCAGAAAAAAAGCATTTTCTCATCATAAAAACACCAAATCAGCTTTTCACCAAACATATAAACGGAGTCATTTGCTCTTGTCTTTTTTCCTCAGAAGAATGTCATAATACACTTTTCCAGTCAAGTTTATAACTATGGAACAAAATCTATATGTTTATAACTGTCTAGTGGTTTGGGCTTTCCCTCACAGAGCCACTTATGGTGCTTAATCTTATGGGATCAAATCCTTAATGTCCTCCAAATGCCATGAATATTGCTGACAGTTTCAAAAGAATTGAGAAAGGGATACCTCAGCCTGGGCTGATGCAGTAAGATCTAATGGGTTATTTTTGTTCTTAACTGTCTAGAAGACATGCAAAGGTGAGAACTCCTGCTTGCTTACAGAGAAGGTGGAAGGACAGGCATAAAATGATGGAGTGTTTTGTTTGGTTTGGTGTTTATAAAACACTTTCCAGAAGTATATAAGCAATACCCAGCTAAGCATAACAGCACCTGAATTTCAGTGAGAATGGCATTCACAGTTAGGAGCTCACCTGCATTAAACTCCATATTTGAGAGATGCCTATACTTAAATTAGGCGATGGAAAGCCTCAAGCCAGGTAATAGCAATATTTAGGAATGAAGAGCATTTGAAGTCAGTATCTCTCACATACATAGAAGCATCTTCTTACAATTGATATAAAAAACTACATGCAACTGGGTTTTACATCTTGAAACCTCTCTGACTTGGAGGCAAGAATGAGGTTCCTCACATTATGCATCTGGAAAATTTCTTCTTAAAAGCATGGGTAGAGGGACAAATTATGCTCTTCTTCACTTCTTCACTTTTTCTTCTTCACAGTTGCTTAGTAGTTAGAGCATCAGATGTGCAAGATATTTTCCTTCATTTTCAGGAAAAAAAAAACCAAAACCAATCCCACAGCTCCCATCTCCTTGGAAAATACCTTCACCACCACAGAGCCTTAGTCTGAATGTTTTCCATTCTGCAGAGCAAAATAGGGCAATTGGGAAAATAAGCAAGAAGAAAGCTGACTCTCTTCTTTAGTGATGAGCACAGTCCTTTAGGAAGAGAAAGAGATTTTAGGTTCTCTTTATCTGCATCATGAACTGTGTATTCAGTACTCATTAAGATACTATTGACCAAAACACAAAGTCATAGCAAAAGATCAGAACTTCAGACAGTCCAACTATTCTCATCAGAAATCAATGGAGTCATCTTCTCCCGGTTATTCTTCTCTGTCCTACATCTGGGGAATTAAAGTGGCTTCATCATTCCTTGCAGTGCAGTGGCTTAGAGACAGGTGAATGAATGGAGTTGCATCCATTTGACAGCCGATCACAAGTGATGCTGCTCAGGGCCCAGTATGGGCCAGTTCTGTCCAGCATCTCTGTTTATTTTGGGCCCCTCACTATAAGAAGAACACTGAGGTGCTGAAGCATGTCCAGAGGGGCAATGAAGCTGTTGAAGGGTTTGGAGCACAAATTTTATGAGGAGTAGCTGAGGGAGCAGAAGTAGTTTAGCCTGAAGAAAAGGAGGCTCAGGGGGAACCTTATCATTCTCAACAACTACCTGAAAGGAGGCTGCAGCAAGGTGAGAGTCAGTCTCTTCCCACTGGTAACAGGTGAGAGTACAAGAGGAAATGGCCTAAAGTTGCACCAGGGGAGGTTTAGATTGGATATTAGAAAACATTTCTTCACAGAAAGACTATCAAACATTATGAGAGACTGACCAGGAAAGAGGTAGTCACAGTTTCCCTGGAGGTGTTTAAAAGATGTGTAGATGTGGTATTTAGGGGCATGATTTAGTGGTGTATTTGGCAGTTCTGGGTTAACAGTTTGAATCAATGACCTGAGAGGTCTTTTCCAACCTAAACAATTCTGCAATTATATGATTCTGTTTGTTCCTTAAGTTCGTTAAGCTGCTGCACCACCTGATGAATTAATGCATCCAACTTGATTAATCATCCAAAGTCCTTCCTACAAGATCTTGAAAGTGCATAGGTTAATTTCAACAGCATGAGATGGAGACTGTCTGAACACCTGTGCTGAATTCATTGAGTTTTGCCTGTATTTGGTCTGCAATAATCTTAATTCCTACATGTATTTCTTAATTTGCCTAGTTTATCTTAATTTATTGGCCACAATGCCAATGTCATAGCTTCTGGATGACACAAATCACTTTTCTCTTTCTGTCACATTTGTTTTTAGTCTAAATCCTGTTCTCACGGTTGGAAGACCTTATATCTAACTCTTCTTTCCTTAAATCTTAGGGAATAGTTTTCATAAAGGTCTCCAGGCCTGCTTTTTAAATATAAAGACTCATCATTGCTGTCTAGCCTGTTTGCTTTTATATTTAATTTAAACTAAATCATATCAGGATTCAAACCTATCTGTTGCTGTTAGAACTTCCATTATCTCTTTACCATGTACCAAAACAAAACTGATTAAAGCATTACCTCCCATTGGTTCCCTGTCTAGGAAAGAAATGTTCCAGCCCTCCAACCCAGTTGTATCAGGATGCTATCAACATAAAGTACAAATGTTTTTCAGACTATTTATGCAAAACCAAGCTTCCCATAATAGCACAATTATAGTGATACTTCTGTCTTTTAAATCATTAAGGAAACTTGTATCCATGCATAAATCCAGTCTAAAATCTTATCAGATTTCTGACATAAAATATCATCACCAATTACTCTTCTTTTAGGGGGGAGAGGAGTGGAGGAGATGGGAGGAAGTTGGGTTTAAATTGGCTTAATCTTGAATGTGAAAAACTTGGTGGTAAAAATTGCAAAACCAGATATTCTTGAGAGATTGTGCCTTTTTGTTTTATTTTGGTTGCAAAAAAACTCCACAAGAAAAGGTGGGTCTGAAGCATTTTCTGTTTCTACTTATTGGCCTGGCTTGAACCAGGAATTTTAAAAGTGGCTACAGAACAAAAAACAGTCAAGAAAGGTTATGTCAGCTTTTTTCAAAACCAAAGTACTGATTCATTCGAAACACACTTTGAGTTTCACATAGTTGTTTAAGTCAGTTCTTTTGTTTAAATTTATTTGCCAATTCCAGATTTGACAAAGGCTCTGTCATCAATGCCATCAAGGAAAGTGGTCTCTGGCAGGTTCAATGTTGGTGGTAAATTTAGTGGATAGAGTTTTCTAACAAGACCCGGCACTCGCCAACCCACACTGACCACATGTGATGAATTTCCAGCAAAAACCCTTTAGCATGATGCATCCAGACTGATGAGCTTTTTTCTACCCTTGTGAATGCAGGATGAAAACACTTGGTGACAGGAGAATGCTAGGGACAGGCACACTAACAATTGTGATTAGATAACTTAGAAGCTCCAGAATTTAAGACATCAGAGCAAAAGCAGTTGTACTCTCATGTAGCATTTTTGAGTAAATTAGGCCTCTAAAGCCATACATAAGCTTATTTTAAGTGTCTTTTCATTTTGCACATAAAATATCTAGCAAGACTGAGCCTGAGCCTGTTATTACATCTATTGTTGCTGTATTGCTGCTTTCCATTATTGCTGCATACAAACTAAAGATGGAACTCCATGTTTGAGTATTTCGAGTGGTCAACTATAAAAATTGTCACAAATACCTTATCTACCATAATTTTTCCTGCTTATTTCCAATAATAACAGATTTTTTTTCTGTTTCTCCATCGCATGATTTGGCTAGGGTTTTTTTCATGCATTTATATCCTGGTTTCCAGGTAAATTATTGCCAAAACTAATTTTCTGCAAATAGCTGGCCCACCTGCATCCAGATAGCAATACTTCTAGAGGTGCTGATTGAGGGATGTGGAAGAACTGCTCTCTGTCTCCAACTCCATCCTTAGTTTGGCATGTCTGCTTAAATTCTGTTGCAAATGGGATCATTCAGAGTTTAAAATCAAGCATGTGTTTAAGTACTTTGGCAAATCATAGTAGCGTCCATGGAACTCACTCCAGATATTAAGAGCAGACTTGAAGATATCCAGTTGGACAGCTTTTTAAGGTTTTTTTTAAGGTTTTACTGCATGAAAGAAAGACTGATTCTGTCTGACCATTTTTTCAAATTGTATTTGCAAGCAAAAATTTTATAGCTCTTCACCCGATTAAAATGTTAATGAAATAAAAATGAACCTTTTTTCAAGCTTCTGGAAAGAGTTGGGTGTTTTGAATTAATCAGTCAAGCATCAGTGAGAGGCATACAATAAAAAATATTAAATATGTTTCTCCAGCCATCTCTTCTTAGCCATGCCTAGCACCTATGCTGTCTTTTAAGAGCTTGTTGATTGAGATCAGATCACTGGCATAGTTTTCTTTGGAGAAATACAAATACAGGGGGGGTTTTTAAGCTCTAAATCCAAATCGCATGGACAGAGAGGAATCCAACTACAGCAGTCTTCTAAATTGCTCAGATATTTTGTTCTGCAAATGACATATTCTTAAGTCTTTTGAAACAGTGCAAGAAGATCTGTTGAAATAGGTATTTTGTATTTATGAAAAAAATATTTTCTTCATAATAGAAGGCTAGGCACTAATTGGAATGGTGTTTGATCAGCAGTTGAGGAGATAAACATCCGAAACAATGTTGATTGTCAGCAGGCTAACTTTTATTTTGTATTTGCAAAGACTGAAACTTAATCTTTAGATTACAATATGAAACACAATGTGGAAACCCAAAGAGGAAGGAGAAGAAATCTGTGGCCAACTAGCAGATATCCCTTCTTCCATCCACCAATCCATAACTTTGCAAAGACCACAGACAGATCATAGAATCACAGAATTATAGGATTTTAAGGGTTGGAATGGACTTCACAAATCATGTAGTCCCAACGCCTCCGCCATAGGCAAGGACACCTTCTTACTACACCAGGTTGCTCCAGGCCTCATCCAGCCTGGCTTTGAACACTGCCAGGTTTGGGGCATCCAATACCTCCACGGGCAACCTGTGCCAGTGTCTCACCACCCTCACAGTAAAAGACATTTTCCTAATATCTAGCCTAAATTTCCCTTCCTTCAACTTGAACCCATTACCCCTTGTCCTATCACTGCAGTTCCTAAGACTCCCTCTCAAACTTCCCTGCAGACCCTTTCAGATACTGCATCATGCAGATCATGCACTTGTTACTCTACTTGCACATCCAAATTTGTTTTTTCTCCTTCACCTCCCAAAACTGCACTTTAACATTCAGGCATAATGAAACATGACAAAAACATGTACTGGTCATTTTTTTAGCTTTCGAAAGAGAAGTTGCAGTTAGAGGAGTTAGAGAGGTTGGAATGCCAGTCAGTGACATAGAGTACACAGGTGGTGGTGAGTATTCATGGTTGTTGTCTGTTACTAGTGACTTAACATTACTTTCCTAACTTTTCTATGCTTCTGTCAGGTATCTGTGAAGAAATTTCACCTGACTAAGAGCTAAGGTTGCATGTACTTTCGGTATAACTTTTTTAGTGTCATCACATATGCCAGAAATTATCTAAACTGCATAGGAATATTTTTTCTCTGTCTTTCCACTGTTATTATCTCTGGAGATCAAGTTAGTTCCTTTCAGTTTGGTAGACAGTGTTCCTGAGCTTGAGTTTTAGACTTTGTATTGAGTACTGTGTGAAAATAGACCACGCAGCCAAATCTGCAAATAAGCTGAAGTCATAAAGAAAATATCAGACATAGCAGTTGTAAGACACAGGAGCACTACACATAAAATGAATGCGCAGTGCCCCGCTCGGGGGGACGGGCGGTAGGGTGTTCTCAGTGGAGGGCTCGCGCCACTAAAACCTGCTTCCTTTGGCCCTGCGCCAGAGCCCGGTTTGACGAAACTCAGCGCGCCATGTAAGGCCTGTCTGTTCAGCACGGCAGCTAAAATACCGCTGGATTATTCTTAGCAATAGGATACGGTTTGGGGACTTGTGGGGGTTTCTTTATTTTGTTGTTAATAAGATCCTTGATTATCAAGAGTTACGTATTTCTCTGATGTTTAGGATTGTCATTCAAGAAGTGTGGGGCAGATGCATGATAATGAGAGGCCAATATTAATTAGATTTGCTTCATTTTCAATCAGGCATTGCACACTTAAATGAGAGCACAGTAAAATCATACTCCAAATCATAGGTTAAGGATGATTTTTTCTTTCTTAGTAGAGAGAAAATTCTTAATCAACTGTCCTTGATTTCAAATACAGGCCATCCTCTCATATGTCACCTTGCATTTAGCAAATTAATTGCACATTTTCCAATTTGAAGTTATCTGAGTTCTTGCCAATTTGTGCTGGGATTACTTCCTGAGCTATAGACAGTTTAGGAGGTTTTTGTCGTTGTTGTTGTTTTAAAACCTGCTGTGCTGGAGGGAAATGAAGTCTTGACTTTGATGTTCTTAGTGCCTTTACAGCCCTAGAGTTGGACCATCTGTGCCTCCTCAGGTTTCCCTGAGAGAAGAGCAGTGGGATACAACTAGCAGCCTCTGGGGACAAGATGTCTCTAGGTGAAGAGTGTGGCTGAGGAGCCTCACAGCCATCAGATCCTGGCTGCCAAGGCATTGCCCATAAGGGCTATCGGAATTACCTCAAATTGTCCTGTGCTAATTTATAGCTTGCTTTGTTGCCTTGATCACAAGAGCAACTTGATGGTTAAAAACAGGATTTCCCAATTTTTCTCTCAGGGTAAAACACCCAGCCTCTTTTGAACTTAATTCATGGCAATATGACTAACCACTCCAATGTTTTGTGAATTGTCTTTCTACTAAGAGCAACCAATGAAGCCTGGTTTTGACTCTTCTGTTCCATACACTGGAATATCCTTATTTGCCTCACAAATCCTCAACTTTCTGGCCTGCTGGAAATGAAGGGGAATTGTTTGTTATGGCTGAATCCTGTATGTGTTGATTAACTGCTCATTTATGCAAATTCCTTTTAGCCAGAGAGTAGTTGCATTTTGGCTTCTGAACATCCGTACGGGATTCCTCTATACGTTCTCCATAAAGGGGATCCTAACAGGCTGTCTTTTCCAAATAGTTGGTTTCTGCTGATTAAACTCGTGAGAATTCTATCAAAAGGTGATCAACATATTTTTACAGTATAATGGGGACTGATATTAGACAGAAAAACAGACTATTCAGACAGTGTAATACTGCACAACTTGCTTCTGTGGGAAACAAGGTGGGAAACAGTCCTAAATCCAGATCTCACATTATTCTGGCAAAAAACTTGTGAAGAAAACTTTGCACAAATAAAAGGTACTTCAAATGAAAGAAAAAAAAAAAAAAAAAAAGAAAAAGCAGCATTCTGTCTTCTGCCAAAGACAATTTAGGTGGAAAATTTCAATCAAGTCTTTTTTCTTTATACATTATATATCCATTATGTACACATGGAAATATAAATTCTATATCACAGTTCATGCAAGTCTATCATAGAATCATTGCTTGCATTCATAACTCAGGTTGAATTTTCTTCCTTAAAGCAAGGATTCAAGTACTTGCAAGCACAAGCTTATACTATCCAGAGTTATAGTTCTTTCTCTTTAAATTCAGAAAATAGCATCTTAAATATTACAAATAAACTTAATTCATAAATTGACTTAAAATTGATGTTTTAAGAAATACGTTATTATATTTAACATTTAAGGGTTGGTTTTTTGTTTGGGTTTTTTTTTTCCAAAACAGATGGCCAAGAGAAGATAAGGATAATGTAAGTTTTGCAAGAAGGAGTGGAAAATACGCCAGGGAATGTAGAGTGTGAAAAAGGGAAAGATTGTCAAAGATAGTGTAGATTAAGAGATGTGAAGAGAAGGGAGTCTGCGGGAAGAAGGAAGAATACAACAATTTCAGTTACTTTTCACTGTTCTGGGGAAGAAAACCAGTTGTAAATCCCATTCAGTAAACCAATCCTCTCCACAGGCTTTGCCCTACTGATAAGTAAACACTCAAGCCCACAACATCTGAACAACTACATCACCCAGGCAATACCAGGAGTGGGTGAGGCAAATAAGAAATGAACCATTGTTAAAAAATCAGCCTAGTTTAATCTGGAACAGTAAACACTGAAATGCCCAAGTCATATCTTTTTCCATGATATGACTTACAGGGGGCAGAAATTAAGAGAATTCAAGAGGTATACACCTCCAAAGATTAGAATAAATTTGGATTTCTTGAAAATTTTGTGCTAATTGTCATGATTGTTAGCTTTAATGCCTTTACTTTCAGGTTCACCTGACCACAATGTTATCAATCGATGGTTTCCCAGGTAAAAAATCACATTTTTAAAAACTAAAATATTCCAGGCAAGTGTGTTAATTGCCAAAAGACCCAGGTTCACTCTGTGGCAGCTCACCTGCTCTCTGATTCCTGGGCTGTTGATGTAACTGACCATTTGAGGCCAAAGCAATATGGTGCTTTGCATGGCTGTGGTGCTCTGTAGCTTATCTGCAATGTGCAGTTATCAAGCCAGCATATCTCATGTGTGCAACTGTAAGTTTTTTAAAATTCCATTTCCATCTTTCTGCATTTTATTTATTTATATAATTTCAAATATAATGCTATTTCGACCATTTTTAACCATGATAAAAAGCTTGTGTCCAGTTCCACTCCTAAGACTAATAAAGTAAGTAGAATATTACTTGACTTTTTCGTTTGTTTGGGTTTTGGTTTTTTTGTGGAAGGTTGGTTTTACCTTAAAATGCTGCTATAAACTGTCAGGTTCCATTCCATTTTAACCTTATTTTTGACAAAGAAGTAGAAATATGAGTAACTGGGAAGATGAAAGCCAGAGGAAGGAGTTAGATATCTGAGTGGGAAATACTCTTCTTTCTTTGATGCCAAAAATTGATGTTGCAGGATAAATCCAAGATGAATTAACATAGTCCAAGCACCAAAAATATTACTGATTTATAAATTTGATATCTTTTTACAATGTATTCATATTTTGCATCTCAGTCTAGATCCATTTCTAGTATAGCTGTGAAGCACTGAGCTCCCTCTTGTGACTAGCACTTGAACATTATTCTGATTTTGGGACTATGCATCCTGTATACTCTTGAGAGAAGCAGAACTGTTTCACATACTGGATTCCATCAGATCAACTCTACTTGCATTTATTAATGTTCTTTTTAAATGGCAACAGTGGCTATCTGGAAAGAATATAGACTTAATCTTCTTCGGTTTTGGTAAATCACCCGTTGTAGAGCTGGTCCTTCAAAGACAAAGAGAGTGTGTTGCCTCAAAAATCTGCATTTCTAATGGAGGATCTGTGTCTTTATGGAAATTATTTGACCACTCCTTAGTGACTGATGATGCAATAAACACAATATAGTGACTGGTAATCAAAAGAAGACTAAATATAAATTTGCCAACCATAGAGCCAGGAAATACAATTCATCATATCTGACAGCAATTTCCTTTCAGAGTTGTAAGGTTGTATTTCTTTATTTACATTTGGTGATGAAGGTATGATGGTTCATTAGCATAGGTGCCGTCATTTCTGTATGATCTATGTTGCCTGTGTATAGCTTATTCCAAGATGGCATTAAGGAATAACATTCATACCTATGTAACTATGAATACAGTATGTTTGTACTAATACACCAAGAATAATGAACTTGCATTTGATAGAGATATATTGATAACAATATTTTGTAAATCATAGAATCATAGAATTTTAGGGGTTGGAATGGACCTTACAGATCATCTAGTCCCAATCCCACCTGCCATAGGCCGGGACACATCCCCACTAGACCAGGTTGCTAAAGGCCTCATCCAGCCTGGCTTTGAACACCACCAGGTTTGGGTCAGCCACTACTTCTCTGGGCAACCTGTGCCAGTGTCTACTGACCCTTAGTAGAAGACTGAATACAAGAAAAAATCTGAAATTTACAGAACCTTGTTTAGCGTTCTGACCTGGAACATGAGTTCTTTGAGATTGCTTCTTGGTGGATGAGAAAGAATAAGTAATACTCACTTGTACAAAAATCCAAGTTATACGATCACAGCTGGGAAAAAAACCTATGAATAATCCAATCTATTGGTTTCCAGTAGTTTTCCATATCTTTGCATATAAAAGAGAGCTATAGAGTGGTTAAATTTTTAATATTTTTAAGTAAAAAGAGCAACAAAACAACAATTAAAAGGTACCTTGCCTAATAGAATTATTTGCAAGAACATTCATTTTCACCTCTTCTAGCATTAACTAGTACCAACAGCTTCAGACTGCCATTCTTAACATGCTCATTTAATGTGATTCCCATCATCTGACAGTGTAAAAATAGGATTATGCTTACAATTCCTACCATTGTGAAGGGCCCCAAATCTAACACTGGATATAAATCTCCCATTTTCTCAGACTGTTGCAAACCCCAGTTATATTACATCTAATGCAAAGGTAGGTGCATGTCACTGTGACAAAGCAAATGTCTTTACTAATCTTGTTATCCACAGATGCAGTAATATATTTTTCCAAGCAGGAGAAAAACACATATGCTGAACTCTAGAGTTCTTATTCACACTAATCTACCGCTGAAGTGGACTGGAGCTTTGAACAGTGTAGAGTTACAGTTTAATGAATGCTGGTCCTTCTGTATAGGAGAAATTCATATGCTTTCATACTCTCTCAGCTTCATTTCCTTCCAAGGCTCATTAATTTTTAAAAGGGCTAGCTTTCTTACCCTTGCCTCCTAGTGGGTGGTGTTGCACTAGCATAAATATAAGGGTATTTGTAATTTTAGCTGGGTGAGGAGGAAGGGAGTATGATAAAGCTCAGTGGCTCAGCCAAAGAGGTTTGGCTAAGTATCCACATCAAGTCTAAGGAAAAACGTCAATGGATTTCATGGTGGTCACTGAGTTGCCTAATTTGGCCATATAACATTTCTGTTATTGTGCAGAAAGCACGGACACTTGTAACTTCTAGGACCCTAGCAATTTGTCTGGATTCAGATGCTGTGCCTGTCACAATCCAACCACACAGTGAAGAGAGAAATGGTCTTTTTCAGAATCCTAGGTTTATGCCACTGCAACTTAGGGACCCTTTCAGCAGAGTGGAGTATGTAATAAATAATGCATTCATTCTGATGTGTTCAGATTATTGCATGCGGAGCGGATGAATGTTGTTGCTAATACAGTCAAAGGAGACAAGTGGAAACAGTCACAAATAGTTATGAACGGCCCAAAAGTCCTGGTAGAAACACAAGCAAAATCTAAAATACCACTTTATCCCTTTCTCTTGCATTCTGTATCTTCAGTCGTGAAGCTGTTGACAGTCACTTCAAGCCAAGTCTTTTCCCTTCCATTCAGTCATTATTTCTATTTCTTAAGTACTTCTATAATCTGCTGTCTAAATGACATACTATATCACTTTCTCTTTACAGAGTAAGATATTGATCCCATTATGATGTGTATCTTCAGCACTTTCATTGATTTTTCTGTTAATTCTTTACCTTCATAAAGAGACCAAACAAAATTCCAGGGCAAAAATGAAAATGTGACCCTCTGACAGATGAGTGGAAGGTCCTTTGTAACCTGCAAAAATCCTGGAAAAAACTTTCTCTTTCCTTTTCCATTCTACTGGGCTGATCTTGCCCCGCCACAAAGTTATCTGAGAAATATTTCACAGGTTCTTTAAATCAGTGTACTTTGTCAAAAGCCAGAATTCTACAAATGCAACTGGTATTGCCACTTACAAAGTCTTCATTAAATAGACCAGCAAACTAAGCTGAGTTTTGCTTGAGCAAAATTAGGGAAGGATTGCAGCATTTGTTTTTTCTGTGCTCCTTTGTGACAATGGTGCTGCGAGTGCTTTGCTGTGACACAATAAACACATGGTGTACAATAATCCTTGGGTTGGTTAGATGAAGCAAACCAAATTGTTCGCTACAGGAAATATCAAAAAACCTTTCCTGAATATTTTTCAGCAAAAGAAGAAGGTTAGTACTCTTGAAATATGCCTACCTGCTCATGTGTAGTCTAAATCAAGCTTGATTCAAATTTAAATCCTCATAACATGGATCACTGCAGCTCTAGGCAACCTTTATGCTGATACAAGGAGGAAGGAAAAAGGGAAAGCTCCTTGCTTCCCACTGCATTCACATGTATGTTTCATGCGCAAGACCAATTCTTGTGTCAACAGTGGCCATGAACCTTTCAAAATGTTAGATACAGAGCACTTTATGGCTGGGGCTTTTGAAAGACCTGAAAAGCTTCAGTCATGGAAAGATTCATGAACATGAGTTATAAAACTTATTCCTAGCAAATTGATCAAAACATTGATCATCTGATAGCTAACCTTGAAAGTATCTCCAGTCCATAATTGCTGATTTTTCACCTTGGAGGCTCCATATACTGACATTTATCCTTTTGATTTTACATGTAATATTCCAACTTTTGACACTGTGTGACTGTATGGTGGAGATTTGCTAACAAGGGACTCCAGAAGGTAACCTCTCACTGTGGCTAATCAAAGCAGAAGAGAATAATGGGGAATTGGTTATGTCCCTGACCCATGACCAAGTTCATATCACACAGATACTGGAAGCTAAAATTTCTATTGTCAGGGTGAAAGTGACTGAAAGGTGCTTGTGTGGGCCCCTTTTTGCTTCCTCCTTGTTTATGCTGCTCCATTCTATATAAAGGATTTAAATGCCAGTTGACTCAGACAGAGAGAATGACACTAGCTTAGGTACATGTAAGATTTTTAGATCCAGTCTCTTCAATAACAAATATCCATGGATTCAATGAAAAACAACATTTCTCACTTTGTTTAAAAGACCATCTTAGTTTGAGATGGTCTTTCTGATTCTGTCTCAGAATATCTTCAGGCTTAGTGGACAGAGGCCCTGCTGGGGAGCTGTGAAGGAAGCAGCAAGCCCCTGACTGAGAAGAAGAGCAGGATCTGAATATCCAAAAGGGCCTGTGAATGCTCACTGTTAGCAGAAGGTGACTAACAACACCTGTGTTTTTCATCAGAGTGTTTTACCTGGCTGAGGCATCAAACTCTATTCTCACTCAGAGAAGAGTCTTTCCTTTGCCTAGAGCCAATGCCTAGACCTTGCCTTTACATTTCCTTATATCTGGCAGAGGCAGCTTCATGCTCTTGCTTTGTAACTACTGGGAGGTTCATAATTAGGACCCTGACACTTTGCATCCCAAATTTCTCTCAAGAGAATAACAGCAGTTCAATTAAACAATGGCATCTGTGGCCCTTTATGGAATTAATGCAGTATAAAAAGTGGGATTTAGATAGACTTGGTTGATTAGTCTAAATTCATAACTCAGAAAGCTGTGCTTGGACTTTGTTTTTCTTGTATAATTTGTTGCTTTGCATCAAAGCTTCTGAATTATTTGTAGTTTTACTGCAGTTCAAGCAAACAACTACTCTGGACAAGCATTCAGGCACATCACTTCCTGTTAAGCCTAAGCAACATCTTCTCAGAAGGCTCACCTCTTTCTGACCAGGTTACAGAGTTAGGAGCTCACAGGTATTTTTTTTCCTGGACCCCAATCATCCTGTTTGTTTCTGAGAAGCAGCCCAGCTCCAGCAATTTCCTCCTCCCCAGGCTAGATGTGCTTGGCTAAGCCACAGGGAACCAGGTTCAAGCATCCTGGCATTGAGGAAGGCATGGTACTCAAGTCTCCTGCGCCTGGGCCAAGCACTCTTAATGCCAGGTTATTGCATAGAGGGTGGCCAGCATCACCTGCAATGCCTCCTCTGCCTGCATTGAAAAGGAAGCACTAAGCTCAGTTTTACTTTTTCAAAGATTTGAGATGGGCAGCTGCTCTCAGGAAAGGACCTTGTGTTTGGCTGGATAGACGCAGCTGTTGGATGCCATGGCAAAGGCATCTTAGCTCTGGAAAGGGCTAAGACATCTCGAAGCCAGTGAGCTTAGACAGTTCTTCCTGAGATGCTATTTTGAAGCATCTTTCTCTTACTTCAGACTGTTTAGGAAGCCTAGCTGAAGAAGTGATCACTTTATTTTCATTCAGGAGTCAGGGCAAGATTCAGAGAGGTTTTAAAGCTCTTACTGTAATGACACTGAAACTGAGATAAGTGCTTAAATACCTGTCTTTATTGAATATACCCCTTAACCCCAAGGGATGTAGGAACACAAATTCCTCTGTGCCTTTCTTTTTATTCCCTTCCCTTTCCTGTCTGAGTGGGATCCGCTCTCCTAAATGGGGACAAGCTTTTGAAAATCTCATCCATAAAATGCTCATTATTGTGGAAAACTTTGCACAGCCATCGGAGAGAGTTTTCAGTCGTGTAAGCCAGCCCAAACTGAATGTGGCAGGGTACATTCAGAGCACTACCCCGAGTATATTTTTCAGTAAGGAAGTAAATTAGCCACACACGCATGCATGGCACAACTTCCCTCTGAACAGTCAGCTGTCATTAAAACTACTGCTGTTATTTTAAAATGTCTAAGCTTGTATCATGTGCAGTTTTCAAGGGCTCATAACTCAACCAAATCAAAACCAGTTTTCACCAAACTGCTCCAAGGCTTCTTGATGGAAAAGGTTTCCTTACTGAGTGCCATTGTTTCCAGTTATTTCATCCTGCTAGGTGTCCAAAAAAGAAAGTCACAAGAATTTGTATTTGTATAAGAACTTTCACTCTCATTCAAAAATATAGCACTGAGGATAAGCTTAGCAGGAGTAAGAAGGATTAGGCATTTATGTGGATAATGAGAACATCCATGATTACATCAGGGTGGTGAATAGGATGAAAACACTGCAACGACCAGCCCTCTCCTGGAATTTTTTAACATTTGTTTAAAAATTTTACAGGAGAAAAACTCCTATAATGGTGTAAACAAAGGGAGAGGGTTAATCAGACATGGATTAAATTAAAGTCACCCACCTAAGCACATTGATTGCAGAGATTAAAAGCACCATCACCTTTCATCTATCTTGTTTACCTCCCAAGCACCCTCTGGCTTTTGTGTGGCATTTTGGTTTCCATGGTCACTGAAGGTTCCTTCCTATAATCAAAAACGACCTCCTGTTATAAAAGACTCAGAGTCTTTGCTCAGCAGGCCATTTCCCCCTTTTATTATTCTTTTCTCTTGCCTTCAGGGAAAGCTTTGTGAGAGCAGGACAGAGCACTTGGTTGGTTGGCAGTTGACCTCAGTTGCACACAATGAGCTCTGAGTGCTACCTGAAATGTGTGACAAAGAGGGAAGGGTCACTAGCTTAGAGCATTACAAGGGCATGGGCAGGCAACTGTGATGACACTTGCCAAATGTCAGCATTCACCTAATTCAGGAGGGTCCCCGCTGATTGACAGTTCCTCACTCTTCAGCAGCTAAAGAGGGAAAATACACAAGTTCATTAATTAATAACCCTGCTAGACTCCAAAGATATAAAGGCTAAAGGAAAAAAAATTAACCAGAAACAAAAGCCAAAAAGAAAGCAGCTAGCCAGGAGGGAGCCAGCTCAGGATGAT
>NW_008677777.1:23881-30247 GCF_000695815.1 Acanthisitta chloris | reverse complement strand
TAATGAAACAGTATGACAAACATAATAATAATTGAGAATTATTATTAAAAATTAACAACAATTGTTATTTAATAATTGCTACATTCAGCTGAGATACGCATTTTAAAATTACTATCTACTCTATATAAATATAGGTTTCACTGCTATATGAAGTAGCAAGTGCATAGGGAGGCATTTTATATAAAGAGTGGCTGGACTTACTTGGCTACTTCTCAGGAAAGAGACCTTGGTATCCTCTTAACAGTTCTCTGAAAGTTTCCGAGCTCAAAGAACCAAACACAGTTAGAGGCATGGTTATGGAAGAAAGAGAGACAAAACCATCATGCCTCTGTAAGGTCTGGGATTGTCATGTTCTGGTCCCCACAATTCAAAACAGACATACCAGAGCTAGAAAAGGTAACAGAGGTTTGTTATTATCAGGGAGGAGCAAGTGGGAGAGAATCAGGAGCCAGTCTTGCATAAAAGACCATGGATGTAGAGCCTTAACCACCCGAGATGATGAGGAATTACTATTATAATTGCTGTATTCAGTTGAGATAAGTGTTTAAACATTAATATCTGCTTTTTATATATCTGTGTTAAAGTTTAGGTTTCACTGCTATATGAAGCAAAAAAAAAAAAGAAGAAAACTTAAATTTCAAAATGAGATCACTAGCCACAACAGATAAAAAAGGCTCCTGAGAAAGCATGGATGGCAAGGGGTTAAGAAGAGATGAAAGGAAGGTGTCATTTTGATGGCAGTCAAAACACAATTTAGATCTTAATTTTCCCCCAGTGACATAAATATCATAGTTCAAAACAGGGGTAGGAAACTTAACAAAATGCCTTTGGAAGACATAACATACAGAGAATGGTAAGTCCACACAAAAATAACAGTGGTGACTTTTCCTGCTGGAAAAAACACAACATTAATAACACAACATTATTTTTAATTCACCATTTCAGTTCAGCACGAGTTCTGTTCCCAGTGGCACTGTTGGCTAGTGCTGCCAAGTACTGAGCACATCCCGACTTCTGAGAAAAGAAGTGATGCCATAGAGCAAGGAAACACACAAACAAAACAGCACACAATGTGGCATCTCCCTGAACTCCCTGAGCTCCCACCCTCAGACAAAATTTGGAGGGTAGGACATAGTTTTAGGGCACGATGAAAACAAATGGAGGTTGAAAAACATGAGATACTGGCCATGATCAGGACTGGAGAGGTCAGGGCTTGACATGCATAGTGTGCATTCAGATTATCAACTAATAGAATATTAAGATGTGTGATTGTTTGAAAAGCTTGAATATCCTGAATAAAAATTTAAAACTCCACTAATTGCATTGTAGTTAATTAGAAGTCATTAAAATTGCTTGGTAAAAAAAACCACTAATTTAACTTAGAAGCATTAGATCTTTCATATTACCTATATTATTTAAAAATTTGGATTTAAAAAAAAAAGATTTAGCTAATAAATTAGTTTTAGTCTCAGTGAGGAAACAGTGGGTACAAGAAAAAGAAAGAAGTATTAAACACAAGAACCAGTATCTTACTGCTTTGGTAAAGAAGTTACTCTCTGAAAGACTTGTAAATATTGAATAACTGAGAAAATAATTCAGTTATATAGTTTTGGTTCCTGCATAGTACTGTGCATTTGCCTCTCTATTTCTGCTTAACTGTACTGCAAGTGTTTCTGCCTGGAAACGCATTCCCTTGCTGGGTGGTGAACACATTCTGACTTCTGGTTCACCTCTCTTATTGCAAATTCTTGCTGTTTGTGACAAGGCTGTTCACACATTAACACACAGAAGTGATGGTTTTGTTTGGACCACGTGGTTTATCTGGTACTGGACCTTTTGTCTCACAGAACCTGGTGTTCAGAGAGAGTTCTGATATTTTTAGACGCATTCACATTGTGTATTTCAGATCCACCTTGCAGATGTGTGTTGAACACTCTGTAAACAGAGTTTATAGAAACAGGAATTGTGTTAATAACCTGGAACTATGTGGGTACTTTTTCAATACACTGTCTTTTTACTCTGTGGTAAGAGGTATGTGCTGCTGTGTCTGTCACTGACCTTAAGGCAAACCATTTATGAGAAAATGTGTAAGTAACTTTAAACCTGAGTAGTTATGTATTAGAGCATCTACACAAGTAAAGGTCTAAATGCTGCATAGATATGTGCATGGTGCATCCTTCTGTCTACAGAAGTGGATTCAGGTTTATTTTTAATTGCAGCAAAAATTCCAAATTCAACTGTATCAACTAACAGTTCCATAGATTCTGCTTGGGCTTTCTGATATTCACTGCAGTCCTAGAAATGCAAGATCTGTAGTTGTCTGAAGCTTAGCTTCACATGCTAAAATAGTCCTTGCTTTATTAAAGTGTCCTTTGTCCTGCTCACATCTGCGCATAAGAACTTATTTATATAGTATGAACAAGAAATACATGAATTCATAGATCTGTTTTTGATATATACAGTGATCACTAAATTATATGGTCCAGAAATAAATGAACCACAGCAACGAAGAAACTGTGAAGAAAACCAGTGTGGTGGACCTCAATAAACTTTTAAATGACTTCTCAGAGATAGAAAAGGTAAGTGAAAATGGTAAAAATCGTTGAAACATCTGTCTATAATTATTTTGTGACAGTTTGAAAAGCCTTTCAAGTGAAAATTTCTTCTTAGTGGTATCAGCTTATTGGTATGCCTTGTAATATCAACTTTGTTTGGAAAATGTTTGTATTGACTATATCTTGGAGTCATAGGAGTGAATTCTGTGGAGTCTGAGAAGCCTTTGTTTCTGTGCTAGAATTTTAATGGTGCAGAGGCCAAGTTTTGCTTCTCAGGAAGCTGGTATTGAAGATAACAGTATTACACAGCTTTCACAGAGTCATAAAATCATTAAATGGTTTGGGTTGGAAGGGACCTTAAAGACCATCTAGTTTCAACCCCCCTGCCATGGTCAGGGACACCATCCACTAGACCAGGTGGTATAGTGCTGGACTATACTTTCAGGAGTTGTTCCTTGTTCTAGAAAAATGTCATTGCCATATCAGGAGTATTTGTTCTTATATTCCATATGCATTCAGCTCTCCTTATTTTACACATATGTTATTTCTTAAATGATTGACCCACTGAGGAAAATCAGTACTGTATTTCTTCCTAGACCCACGCTGATCAGCTATCTGCTGATTTCCTGATTAGCAAATCCATACTAGGGATAATATAAATGGGGCACCTGAAATAAATCTGGCATTTCTCATGGAAAAAAACATTATTAGGAGTTCCTATTTCCACCCATTACTCATGTTGTTGCCCCACAAGGGCATTGATAGCCTTACATGCAAAGCAGTAGAAAGAACCTTGCTGAGGACTCATGCAGCCTGTGGGCCACAGAACTGAGAGGAGAACAGTTTGTAACTAATGATCTAAGTTGGCATTCTTAGTAAACTCTCAAGTCTAGCATTGTTCTTCTCTATAAAGGAATTTCCTGCATGGCAAATAATAGTTTTGTGACTGCAATGTTGTGAAGCTGTCAAATTTTATGTTAACATCAAACTCAAGATTTAAAACTTAAATCAAAACATATCAATACAACGTTAGTCTTTTTCCTATTTTCTAGAAAATGTCAGAAATTAATGAAGGAAATAACCTACTGATTCATCAGCTAGAAAAATTTAACAGGCTGTTAATATTAAGCCAGTCAAGGGAGGAATCAGTGAAAGAAAGTAAGTTATTTTTCAGAAAGGTATGATTTTTGGATATATTCAGGGTGTTCTGAGCAACATTCCCATTACTTTCAGTCATATGAAATAAAATTAAAATAGCAAGGATCTAAGGCACTGTGTGAAAAGCACTAATGCCTAATCTTGGGTCATGTAATGAAATCCATCTCATTTGCATAAACCAGATAAATTTAATCCACAAACATATCTTGGGAACTGCACAAAGTGACCTTTTGCAGTTGACATTAGGAGCCCTATAGCCACTTCTAAGAGATATTTGAGTGCATGCAGCACCTATAAAAGAAAAAAATACCTCTTGCATTTCCTTTCATTTTTTCCTCTTTATCTTTTTTTTTAAATTATGTTATAATCTCCTTTTCCAAGGAAATGGGCAAAGAGGGAAAGGATCAGATGAGCTTGGTATACCTGACAATGTTATTATGCCCAAATGTTTACCTCTCCCGTCCATATGGGCCGTGAGCTCCTAGTGCACTGCCACTGTTTGCAAAGCCATCATTTTTGAGTAAACTGACATCAGTGGTTTCACTTACAGTGTGAGGCTGTGAGTTCTGCTAATCCATAAGCAGCTCAGAAGTCTGTGTAGAGCAAAAGGGCCAACATTTGGGGAAAGTGAGGTCAGCACTGGCACTGCTGTTCAGTCAGCTAAGCTGTTCTTTTGTACCACCAATATGACAAATATTGTCTTTCACCTGGTCACCAAAAATGTTTTGCCCAATGAGAAATGAGCCAGGTGCATTCCTGAATGCATATTTTCCTGCCTTCTGAAGTGTAAGAGCTTGCCTGTGATTGGAGATGGCATGTCAGGCTGGTGGGCTCCAAGGTAACATAAAGAATGGTATTTTTAGCTGCTTGTGTGATTTGGTCTGTTTAGGAACAATCTGATAGCCCAGTTTGGGGTTTGGAACATGTTTTCCCTGTATCAAGCTGACTGGTATGTTGAAGTTTTAGTGTTCCTCTTTGAATTTTGCTCACTTTAATTCTGTAAGGACCATGGATATTGGTAGAATCTCAGTGGCGTGTTCTGCCTGGGCACTTTTTTAGCTTCTAAAGGACTGAAAAGGTGTTCAAACTGATTATACATTTTTTCTGTGAGAGATCTAATCTGTGAAGAGATCATATCAAACAATGTGACAGCGGATTTTGTGTTTAGAATGTCCACTGTAAGATTTTATCGCAGTGACATTCCCAGCTTGGTTATAAAGTGTAAGGAATAGCATATAATGCCTCAAGGTTCAGTTCAGCCAAGCTTGTGCCACTGCTGTAAGTTTATTCCATAACCTGTACTTGTGTTACTGAGAGCTTTAGTGTGATCAGTTTGGTCACATTTCTTTTACTGTGTGTAGCAGATGTCATTATGGTGCTAAATAGTTACAAGTGGTAGTAATAGTTTATATTAATGTTATGAGGATTCAAGTATTCAATGGAAACAAATGAAATGGCATTTACCATTTATACAGCTGGGAATTATGTCTATAATCATAACTTAAAACTTGCCAAATAATGGAGGAATTAAAGAGAAAAGTATAAAATTAGGAATTTTATATTTTATTCTAGAACTATGTTTTCAGATGAGTATTTAAAATGGGGAAATAATATCTAGTACTTAGCATGGATTTGTGGTTGCTTATTCTTTTGTAGTTTGTAGAGTTGCTGAAAGGTGGATCTTTCTGCAGCTCTTTCATCTCTGGGAAGTCAACTTGCTAAAAGTCAGCAAACAGGGCACGAATAAACAGCTTCATGCTGGAATGAACTGCCAGTAGGTTTCACTTAAACCTTCACTGGGGCTTATATAACTTACCTTAATCAGAAACTGAGTATTGAAACTTCACTGAGTAAGTAAGTGAAGTTTGCTAATGGTGCTAATCTATTCATATATACCAAAGAACTCTTGATACAGAATGGCAGGTGACGTAAAGGGGAGAGGAAAACCAGTAGCAAGTGCATAGGGAAGCATTTTATATAAAGAGTGGTTGGACTTACTTGGCTGCTTCTCAGGAAAGAGACCTTAGTATCCTCTTAACAGTTCTCTGAAAGTAACAGTGGTCAAAGAAGCAAAAACAGTGAGAGGCATGGTTATGGAAGAAAGAGAGACAAAACCATCATGCCTCTGTAAGGTCTGGGATTTTCATGTTCTGGTCCCCACATTGTAAAACAGATGTACCAGAGCTAGAAAAGGTAATTGAGAAGGTTTGGCATTGTCGGGGGCGGCGGGGGGGGGGAAGGCAAGGGAGATGGAATTGCATCAAAGACCATGAATGTAGGGAATTAACCAGCCAAGACTCGCTCCCGCTGTATTCATGCAGGGCTGGCCCAGGGAGGACTGCCCCAGCCAGCCTGAAGTCCACATTACCAAACAAATATGTAGTGATGGAACAGCTCCGAGGTCAAGGCAGGAGGCTGAGTCAGAACTGGGTTCAGAAGTGGTAACAAAGGCCAGACATAGTCTAGGGATCACTACCAGGTCCCTAGTGATGAGGCAGGTCTGATACCAAGCCAGAAAGTCACTCCCTAGGTCATGACCAGGGTCTAGGCCATGGTATGCGGCTGCAACACAGCTGCAGCACAGGCCAAAGGCAAAAGCCTCAGCTTAAAAGCAGGTCCCAAGGGCAGGAGGGGCAGCCATTTCAGAATCTTC
>NW_008677777.1:9666-23861 GCF_000695815.1 Acanthisitta chloris | reverse complement strand
CTAAGATGGAATTGTGCCCAGCCACACACCCAGAAGGTGGGTGGGGGACAATGCACTCGGGGCCTTCACAGGTTTGATCACAATTCTGGAACATCTGAAAGAGGACTTAAGTTGACTGGAAACATTTCAGCCTAAAGAGAAAGAATAAAGCTGACATGACTCATATCTGTAAAACTGTGAATGGCACATAGAAAGTGACTAGGAAATGAATATTCATTGTCTAATGTAATAAGTAACTAGATGGAAATAAAACTTGATTGATTTAAAGCTAATAAAAGGAGAAACTTTTCATACATTACAAAATAAAGTTAAATCACTTCCACAGAAGCTTCTGGATAAAGGAGTATAGATTAAACCAAAAAAGATTAGAAAAAGTCACGTAAAAAACTTAACAAAATTTGTTAAACACAAAGACTATCTCTCACTAAGGTCTCCCTTATTTCTGTGGTTTGAAACTTGAGATGATGTATTAAGGGCAGTGTTCACCCAGCTTTTTTTTCCTCTTTCCTAAGTATCTTCTACTAGCTATTTTGAAGAGGGACAGTGAAGCGGATGGAACTTTGGTTTGAGTCAGAGGCATTTGTTTCGCTATTAAGCAAAAAGGCAGTGCAGGGCAGTCATTCAGAAACAGAACAAGAGTCCTCATTATTGATGAAACCAGAGAAGAGTATGTTTATATAAAACAGATTGTAAAAAGGGAAAAGAAAAGGCAGACAAAAAGAAGAAATTCTTCTTACAGCAAAACCTATGGGATAAAAGGTAGCAGAGAAAGTGAAAGAGACAACTCAGGAAACCAGAGCAGCTGGGATGACTGCAACAAGGAAGTAGAACGGACTGAAAACAGATGAGAGTCAGCAGAGAGATTTGAGCTTTGTAACAGTAGTGCCTCACTTCAATAAGAGAGAGATGATTTGATGAGATAGTTATGCTGATACAACTGAAGAGAAGAGCCTCTGGAGCTTCTTTTGAAACACATGATGGGAAAAAAAGTGTGGGTGGCAGAAGTCCAAGCGAAAATAGCAGAAAAATCAGCATGAAATATGATCTAATGTTTTAACAGCAGGGATAGCAGGAAAAAATAAACCTCAATAATACTGAAGCCACAGGAGTTGTACAGATATAGATAGGAATACAGAATTGTTGGAAGACAATCATTCTGGTCACCGAGTAAGAGATTGCAGAGATATGAGTAGCAGTAATGAAAAAAGTGAAAAGCAGGATCTTGCAGCGATGTGGGACATCCCAAGAGATGATTCTGAAAGCTGCTTGATGATAAGGAAGTAAATGATAAATAAAGTGCCAAAGGGATAGAATGTATTTAAGAAATTAAGGTAGTTATAATGGCTGTTCTATTAGGTTAATCTCAGAGAGGTCATGGAGTCTCCCTCACTGGAGATATTCAGGAACTGTCTGGATGCACTCCAGTGCCATGTGCTTGGGCAGGGAGGCTGGACCAGATGACCCACTGTGGTGTCTTCCAGCCTGACCTGTTCTGTCATTCCGTGCCTACCAATAAGGCACTTCAAGTATCGTGGCATGAAGTTCCTCTAAGTTTATATTTTCAGACTGCGTTAATTAATGGTGCTCAGAAATCAGTTTCAAAAAACATCTTGGGCAGCAAGTGGACATAAACTGCAGCAGATGCTGTCCCAGGAACCTTCAGGTAAACACCACATCACTGGAGATCAGCAGTGACTCTGGGCTGTGGCAGTGACATTGAAACTATTTCCACAGGATGTGAGGGTTGATTTAGTGATTATGAAGCAGTAAGTGCACAATGCTTCTAAAGCATTTTTCTTTTTCTTTTTGAAATGCACAGAAATGGTCTTTGCACCTTTATTACATTCACCTGCCACACTGACCCTTCAAAATGAGCATTCAGGTGTAACAAAAAATAGGTGTATTTGGAATCAGAGTACAAAAGGTTTTGCATCTAAAAGTTCAATTCTTTGTAAAAGCCTTTTGGAAGCTCAAAGGACTGTGGGAATAAAAGAACCCTTCTTTAATATTGTTGATGTTGTAGAGGGATTCTGTGCAGAACTGGAGAAGACGCAAGGAACCAAATATAGCATTGGTACCATTCTTACTCTGGTTTATGGTTACCCTGACAGACTGTAGTTGTGAGAACGGCTTTTATACAGCAATATTGCCAACTGAGACTTGGAAGGAGGGTTTCTCCCAGCCTCATGTCCCAAGCTGTTTTCCAGAACCCAGCTTAGCCACAGTTTCTGAAAGTATCTTTTGAAGAGTTTGCCCAAAGGCTACAGGAATTGCTTACAGCAGAGCAGGAGAAATAAAGTGCCCACTCTGAAAGGTAGTGGGGTGGAAAAGGTGGAATTTTACCCTGGCCAAGGAGCTCTTTGTTACTATGAGAAACAGAAAAGGTAATAGCATTTCATGAGATTTCAGGAAATCTCCAACAAGTGAGAACCTGAGGGTTTCCTGATATCCTTGATTGCCAAAAGTCTCTCTGTAAAATTGTAAAAGAAGACCAGAAATTCTGAAGGAAATGCAAAGGAAGAAAGAAAACTTGGAAAACTCAAGGGAGAGGGCAGTGAAACATTTGTACCCAAGATAAGGTGGGAAAAGATAAGCAGCTTGGCAAGAGTATGCATGTTCTGAAAGGTCCCTAATGAACTTTTTATTTTCTCTTGATAAGTTCTTCATTAAACAAAGGTGAGATGCAGAATGACGGGTGTTGTTTGGTGCAAATCATTGCAGATCCACTTAAGGCTGACCCAATTCTGGCATTCTTGTTTTCTTCTCCTAAACCTTTTTTCTGTGATGACTAAACAGACTCTTATGCTGCTACAATTCTGAACTAAAATATACTGTAGCTCTGTAGAAGAAAGCAAACACATTATTGTCTATGAAACACTTAAGATGGTTCTATTTAGCATCTTCAGGGCTGTGTATTTGTTTACTTAGCGTTTCTAAGGTTTTAAAGGAAAAAGTGGTTGATGTAATTGCCCTATAAAAATCAATTATAAATGCAGATGGAAGAAACTGCAATAAATTACAGTTATTGAACAGGGAAAATGAGCACTTGGCTGTTTGGTCTTTCCGTGTGTAGGCAGCATTCTGTACAGGGAAGGAACTACACAGAATCCATAATGGATGCTGTGCCAGCAATCCACAAAGCTGCAACCATTTAGCAAAATTTTGCTTTTTCATCCTTTATTTAGACAAGCAAAACTTGCATGTTCCCAGTAATTTTTTCCAGTCATGACTCTAATTACGTATGGGATTTGACAAGATACATCCTTTAACGATAAGAAAGATAAGCAGATATTCTTGGGTCTGAACAAAAGAGTGGCTTGCACTTAAATACTTGTGATTCTTTTAAGGCTAGCTGCTGCTCTAGTGTTTACTCGAATGCACACGTTTTTCCACTTTGTACATGAATTACAAGCGTTTGAGTTTGCTTCTATGCATTTTGAAATGGGAGGAAATTTGCAGTAGAACTAGTTGGTACAAACGGGCACCCTAACCTAGTGCTTCCGAGTTGGAACAGGACTTTTCCACAGACGCTCAAGATCCCGTAGAACAGAGGGCAGGCAGTGTTTGTGTGCTGCTCGTGCTCCCTCTCCTGGGTTTTTTTGGAAGCATGGAACGGGAGAAGACAGCTGGATAACGCACTCGGCTGCATGAGAGGCAGACTGGATGGGAGAATAGACAAACGGGCGAAAAGATTGAATGGAAAACTGAATCTCTTAGCTAAGATCTTAATGCATATTCCTGACTCCATTATTTGCAATGTAGTCCTTAATTATCTGACAGACAGTTTTCACGGAGCTTTAGTCTGATGAGATGAGTAACTGACATGTAGTGTACTTTTATCTGCTGTGGAAATTAAAAGCCACTTGAGAAATGCAGTGGTCCTCTGGAAAGAGAGAGAGAGGTTTTAAGAGTAAGCAACCTCAGTTTCAGTGCCCCCACTCCTCCCAGACTTTGCCTGTTTTGTGACTTTACTGATCAGTTTACAAGGAATATAGGCAATGAAATTAGTATTTAATGAGAACCAAATGTCATACATATTACAGGAAGTACATATGGTGCTCAAAGCCTAGAAACACAGCCTAAAAAATAAAGCTATGAAATGCAAATATGTAAACTGATAGCATGTTGCATGCATATGGCAAACCCACACCATTATTTTCTACAAAATGAGACAACGAGGATATTCCGAATCTCTCAAAGTTTGTGTTGAGCCACAAGATCAATGTTGTTATGCACTAAAAGGAGGTGAGAGACTGCAATGAGTGGATACTGTGGGTCTTGTTATAAAGAATCTTGGCAAAAATGCTGTCAGGCAAGTTATTAAATCCATCAAATTGATGGAAAACTTATATTATTGCCCAGAAAACAGTAAGATCCTTGTTTTCTGGCTAGGAACAAAACCATAATTGTTTCATGAAATAAGTTATATGGCTTCAAAAAACTGATTTTAGTCTATCATCGAACTAAAAGCTAAAATTAAGCACATAATTAAATCAACATAATAATGATCTGAGTTACTTCTCCAGTCAGTAAGAAGACTCAGAATAATATTTAATCAAAATTATTGTAAAATATTTGAGAGGAGTTTCTAAGCAAAATACAAAATTGTGAAAAAATAATTTTTTAAAACCTGGATTTTTTCTTTATTTCAGAGTGTACTACTCAACAGAATGTGATAAACGGTCTAACACAAACCCTTGAAAACCAGTGTAATGTAAAAGGTAAAGGCAAACATTTTTCTACATATGCTGTACTGTAATTTCCAACAAGCAGGCATTTCATTTTTTTGGTTGATATTTACTGGGGTTTTTTTCCAGTCAGAGAAACTCGCTGGCAGCCAAATAGAAGGGGGAAAAAAGTATCTAGAATCAATCCTGTGGAATAATAAATGTCTATTGCTATTATCCTTCTTAAAATCCACATGTAAAAAAATTTCTGCCCCAGTGAGGTTATTTTAATTGTTAGTTGGGCTTTATTTTAGCATAGCCCAGGCAATTTTACAAACAGTGAGGAAGTGTCATTCAGCTGTCAGGTAGTAAACTGGTAAAGAGTTTATGTACATCTTCTATCACTTTCTTAAACCAAAGTCTTAATCTGCAGTATAACGTTATTAAAGTTTTGCTGTAAATACTTGACAAGTACTCACTTTTATTTGGAAATAAAATAAATGTTTCCTATTTGTTTATACTACAGTTTAGCTGTACACCATATAATTGTACAGCCATTGTGTGTTCAAGGCACATTAGCAAAAATATTAATAAACCTCTAAAGTTTGAAGTATATAGGTAATTTTAATACTCAAACTGATACTAATAATAGTAATAAAAACATTATCTGCTTTTTCTAAATTCTGTTTTTGAGATACTGCTTTCTAGTTTCTTGGGGAAAAAGTACATTAAAACTTGCATCTTCCAGTTTGAAACTGTTGTAGCCATGAAAATAGTCTTTTATTTTCTGAGTCAAAGAACTTTGCATCTAGATTTTCCTGAATGCATCATTTATCAGAGCCTAAAGACAGTTCCAAGTAGTAATACCAGGCAAATATTATGATCAAACTATATAGTTCTCTAAATGATGATTATGTCTGCAAATAAGTTTCTTAGAGTTCAGCCAAGTCAAAAAATGAAATTAATTTCCTTATTATGCTTTCATGCTAGTGATGTTGTCAGAATGTACTTTCTAGTGTATCATACAGCTTTTTATTTACATAGATGAAAATGATAGACTGAAGGGTATCATCCACGACCTGGAAGAGAAATTAAAGTCTTGTGAAGAGGTATGTCACAAACGATCATTCTTTAGGGAGAGGAATAGTATTTCATCTCTACTGTGGCAGCTCATACATCTTCATATTCTCGGGTCATGCTGTTGATGCCATCATTGTTGTTGTTCTCCTAATGTTTATCATGTGTGAAAAGAGAAGTGCTGCTCTCATGACAGTATCCACAGGAGAAGGTGTGAGAAGAACTAAGAGGTTAAAACTACCTAAGCGCTGAGAACTCTGGCTCAATCTAAGATGCACTTGGAGTTTTTAATTCTATTTAGGTTTAAATCCAACTTTATCTTCAAAATTATAATCCCTTGCATTAAAATAATTATATTTTTGGTAGAAATAAAGCTTTGATATTGAAAATGGTTGTGTTGCCAGAGAATCAAGAATGGTCTGAATTTTGTCTAGTTTCTTTGGCAGTAATTACTACAAAGGTACTAGGTCTCTACTCCTTACCTGTGTCTCATAATAAATTCCATTTACCATCTCTCTGCTATTTTTCTGTGGCACTCATTTCTGCAAAGGAAGTGAAACCAGCAGGGCTGGTCATAAGCTGTGTTAGTTCTCTGTGCCAACAGTGCAGATCTGTTACCGGTACGGGATTAGGAATCTCATTGCTGGTTTACTTTGCCTGTGTTTGTACTGCGAGTTAAAATTAAATATTTATGCCAACAGAGCTGTTATCTTGACAGTTTGGGTACAAAATAAGTAATGCCTTCTGAAGGATGTGAGAAACTATTATTCTATACATACGACACATGTATGGGCATGGTGGAACTTCCTGGTGTTGTCCCTAATTTACCGTTATCCCAGTCAGAAACTGCCTTCGTGAGTGTTCCCAGGCATTGCTCTGGTGAATGCCACCTGTCTTGTCAGAAGAGCTTTGGAGTGAGCACCTGGACAGTGGCAGCTACAGAGAGTTCCTTGATAATTCTGGGGTAGCTATTAGAGTAAATTTACAACTGGCATGAACTCTGAGTATCAGTGCCACCAGTCTCACTACTGCTTGTACCACTGATGTTTCCACTGCTGCCAGTGTGAAGTTCTGGAATCCTTGGTGAAAACAATACTAACAAAATTCATACACTGAATACCATTTTTGTTATGCAACCCTTGAATGAAAAATCCACAAAAGCAAAACTGAGTCCCTTAACCAACTCTCATTGGGTCAGATCCTGGACTGGGGGAAGGAATATTACCTGTTCGCCTGTTCTCCTAAGTAAAATTTCTATTTTTAGGTTGCCTCATAGCTTGTAACACAGTGAAATCTGTTGCATTTTTCACCTGTGGATTTCAGCCAGACTGTGTAAGAAGTAACTGGGCATTTTGAATTTACTAGGTTGAGGATAAAACAAGCACTGAATTATTTAGAACTGTACATCTTTGCATGATTGTGTGCTTTGCAGAAGGCTAGAGCAGGGAAACTTCAAGGTTTTTATAAAACATTTTGCATTCACAGGAATATAAAAATCACATTGAGAGACTTATGACAGAAATTAAAAACAAAGAGGAAGACCACCAACTAGAAATAAGACAGCTGAACTGTGATATAAGAAAAAAATGTAAGTTCTCTGAGGACTGAATTCTACAGCATTGGGTAAACATGTTGCAACCTGTAGGATCTACATTTCATCTAGGATAAGTACAAGTTCCACTGCTTGGTGGAAACATATGAACACTAGAATTGGATGGAGCTTAGCTGAATTTTATCTTTGCTCAAGAGAGCAGACAGTGGCAATGAGGAAATAGCACAGAAACACAAGATGGGCAGAAATTCCCAAACACTTAGAACAGATTATAGGAACATAGACCTAAAAATCTGTTGCAATGAAATTTTGGGTTAAGTGTTGTCTGGAAACTTGCTTTGAACTGTAAGAGTTCAAAGTGTGGTGTTAGTGTGTTCTATCTGTGTCCAGGGGAGCAGAACATTATTTTCACAAATAAAAACTATTGCAATGAAAGAAAAAATTCAATATTAGGTTTTTTCCATTAGAGACATAACCTTGAAGATAAGGATTTTTTTGGTCATCCAGAGAGCTGAGAACAACCAGAAAAGTCTTTGTTATGATGCTTTTTTAAAGACACACCATCTTACTGGGATGGGAGAGAGTGTTTTTCACACAGTTTTAGTATGGTTTTTGCTTGACTGAAATTGATTTACAGTGAAATGTTAACGTGGTGTTCAAAAAAGTTTTAATATTTGGGAAATTATATTATTTTTCCATCTAAACGTCTTCTATAATCACAATATTTGGTGTTGCTAGTTGAAGTAAAAGAAATGGAGTATAGAGAACAAAGGGAGAAAAAAGAACTGGAAATATTAGAGCTAACCAGACAGCTGAAAATTCAAGATGAAGAGAAGCAGAATGAAATAATTAAACTGCAGATTGAGGTATGCACTACAAATGGACTTAGAGATGAGCTGGGCATTGGGCAAACTTCAGAGAGACTGTGTGGTGAAAAGTGTTAACTAGTACTTAACAAAGTAATATGATGAAATCTAGAAAACTTAAAAAAACATTGGCTATACAAAGATCAGTGGCATATGCTCCCTCCCAGAATGCTAACTGACATGTCTGCTCAGGAATCCAGTTCTATCTACTTATAGGGAGACTGAAGTTTTCTCTGTTCTTGCTTTATATTAAACCACTCTGAAAATTTTCTAGGTTTTCAGCTATATAAAAAACTAATTAAACAATGTTATCTGCTTAACCTTCGTCTTTTTAGTTTCTGAGTGCTGGGAATATAAACTTGCAATGAAAAAATTCCTAATCCTGCAGAGATTCAAGTGAGAGCATTCAACATGTATCTCATTGCTCAGGCTTTACACCAGTCTCGTTACAGAAACAATTAAGGAAATACTTCAAAACTTTAACATATCAAAAAAAGAAATAAGGTGTGAAAGTGTTCAGGCTGAGTTATCCTTGGAACATAAGAAAAGGATGATGCTGTCAGAGGTTTTTGGCATCCTCTATATTTTCTCTTCCTGTAGATATGTGGCTGAGGAGCCTTCACATGTTTATCTCATGTTTTCTTTTTCATCTACATGTATTTGGCTTATCATATCTGTACTACTTACCTTTTGCAATATTTTGAGGATTTTTTTAAAGAAACATAACACGTAATTGCATTTTATAAAATAAACATAGGAAGATTCTTTTTCCTAGGATTAATTAGTAACCTGATTTGCTATTACTACTCTCAGGTAAAAAAATGGAAGTACATTAAAAAAAGAAAATTATACTTGAATTATTTATGTTATTATGTTCTTCCCAACTGTTTTGTCCTTTTGTATTTCTTTCAGTTCAATGCTAAGTTAGCAAGAGCTCAGAATAAAACCAGCAAGTCATTTTCAGAAGCTTCTCTCCTGCCACAAAGTATCTATCGAAGGGTAAGTGCTCTAACAGCCTGTGGTCTGCAGGTGCTGAGCACTGTTACAGCCTGTTTGACACCACAGATCCCTGGGTTTTGTCTGCTTCTGTGTTTTCCCTCCCACACATCCCTCGCACCTCCAGACAACCAAATGCATAGAATAATTTAAGTGAGAAAATACTTTTAAGATCATCAAGTCCAACCGTCATGTCTCTCTGTATGTAGATACTGCTGAGGTTCAGCAACGAAAGGCCACTGAGTGTGAAGTGTTTTCAGTACAGAATCACTAACCTGGTAACACAGAACTGACATAAACAACACTGATATAAAGAGTGTATGTGCATTATGGGTTTTGTAGGATTGAGGCTTTGGTGTGTCACAAAACCAGGATTTTTGGGAAGAGAACTTTGAAATTTTGTGACACAAAGTACTGAGAAAAATACTCTTACTAGAATACTTCTCGTTCACAATAGCAGATTGTATTGTTACACAGTTCTGTGTGATGTTTAATGATGAAGCCTTTGCTTACATTTTTACAGAAGCTGCAGCATCTCCAGGAGGAGAAAAACAAGGAAATTGAAATCCTCCGAAGCACCATAAGAGACCTGGAGCAACGTCTTAATAAAGGCCAAGAGTCGCACGTCAAACGGAGGCGATTTTGAGCGAATATCATGAAGGGTTTCAGTAGTACACACAGTGTGAAATACACCTCAAAGTAAACACAAGATATGAAGAAACATGGAGTATTTTTTTATTGGAAACGCTCTTGTCAAGTATTCCAAAGGCATGGCATTCTGTGTGTATTCAGGGCCACTCTCTTGCTAACCAGCACTCACAATAAAAAGGTTCAGGTTTTGTAGGAGTAATACTTTCCCTATTAAACCATCATTAGTTATGGTGTATGCTTTCATAGCAGTTTTCCTTTCATGAATATTCTCTTCTTCATCCAGAAATCCTTCAAACAACTCTTTTTACCTTCCACTTGGTTAATCAAACGTTAGGAATGCTAAACTACAGATAGAGAAGTTATACAAGCTTAAGTGGTGTATTACCTTACTGATTGATACAGATTTATCAAATTCGGCACTATTACAAACAAAGATAAACATTAAACCAAGATTAAGCTTGTTTTATCCATCCCTCTTTGTGATTCTGACACAGATTCTGCCTGTTGTTAACACCACTTCTCACTTCGGGCAGCATCTCACTGATCTAGTGGGATTTTACAAGCTACAGCAGTATGTGTTAATGGACCTTCCTACAGGTTTTAAGCCACAAAAGTTAAGCATAAAAATCTGTTACTTCAAGATGTTGCAATTACTGTTCATATATGCATTTGCGATAAAAAGTTATTTTGGCACATTGCTTAGGAATAAGTTTTTCTTGTATGTAATTTGTATCCCCATGTTAGGAAGAAAAACTCGACTTTTGACTATATTCTGTCTTAATAAAAAAGATTAAAATATCTCTCTTGGTTATCTTCTATTCTTGATTGCAAAACATCAGACAGGAGCCCCTAGGTCATAGTTTATGCTCCTGCCCTCACAAATGCAAGCAGAACGTTAGAAGAGGAACAAGAAAGACAAATTAATCGAGAATGCAGACACCTTCCCAACACATCTGAAAAACAAACCAAGCATCAATCAAATTCCTTTAAGTTCTGGAGCTTTTCACTGTTGGAATTCGACAGGTGTTCTGTAATGCTAAGAGCACAGCTCTAAAAGTCTAATTCTTTGCAATATTTTAACTCTACACACCCGTCAGTACAATTTTTAATTTGGGGCAATAAAAGCACTTAATCTGTTCATTCTTCCACTCTTGCAACTGTATGAATTTGGTTGTTAGGACTCCCTTGCATTTTGAAGGTGCTTAGTTTGTTTTTCAGGCTCATTTTCTCGCCTTTTCCTGTCACTGTCAGGTGTCACTGGTTTCACTTGCTCCTTCTGCTGGTGGCTGTCAGGCAGCAGAGGGCAGACGTCACTGTCAAGACTCAGTGATGTCCTCTGCTAACAGCTGGCCATGTCACCTGCAGGAGTTTGGAAGTGCTCCACGACACTGTCAAGTGACAGAATTCCCTAACTCTTCAAACAAAAGGTGTCGACAATGTCAGCATCAGCTACTGGAAGCTGAGTCTGACACTGTCTGCCAATTTCAAGTTAACTGGTTTTTACAGATGTTTTTCCCTTTTTTTCATAGTTTTTGATATGGTGTCATTTCCAGACTTTCTCCTGGTGGAACAACAACTACCTGTTCATGACTACCTATCTGATCATGTCTGTGATGGCCAAAACCTCTATGACGCTGACCACCGTGCAGATGATGTCTCTGGGTTTCAGACAAAACCTGATGGTCCTCGTTTTTGGGATGACGACTGCTGTCACGATGGTGATGGCGGTGGTGGTGGTGTCCGTGTCTGCGGTTATGGGAGTGCTCACCAGTTGGTTTGGGTTCTAACTCTGACAGCATTTCATCTGCTTTTTTAGTGATGTTTTCACATACACCATCAGTATCAGGTTCCTGCAAAACGGAGGCAGCATTAAATACAAGGCACTGTATTTAATTAAACTAGACAAGGCGCTTGATGCAAACTATCAGCAATTATAATGCCAGTAATTTCAATGGCAACTATTGCTTTCCCAGACCTCACATCTGACCTGCCTGTGGCCTACATTTAGCTGGAAAACTGCATGACGAGATCAAAATTATTCTCATTGAACTTTCATGACTATGTATGTACATTTCTTGATAATCCTTAGAGTTGTTCTGACCTAAGCTACAAAACTATTCTTTTACAGCAGTATTGCCACTCCATATTATCACTTTGTAGAATTAACTGCTGTATATTGTGTTTAAATGCACATTAAAATGAATAGTATCTCAAACCAGCTTGGATTTGAGTCACAGGTATTAAAACAATACTATTTGTTTACGTGCTTACCCATTCCCCAAAACCCGAGCAGCTAATTGCTCACTAGCTGTATACACCTCCACAAACAGAATTAGCCTCCAAGACTGCACTCATATTTCTGACAATTATTTGCATTTCCATAAGAGCAAGAACTCAATCAGTGTACTACCAATCAGATCAAGTCTACTTGGGAAAATATTTAAAAACTCTCAAGTCGCATGAAATGTGTAAATTCTACCTCTTTCTGGGTTAATTGCACTGAAACAACTTTTTTCTAAGTACCAGTCAAATCCAGTTTACTTTCCTAGCACACACAGAATGAGATAAGAAAATACCATGTAAGAGCAGTTCCCACACTTCTTTTCACAGTACGCAATCTTAATAGAGTCCTCCACATGTCGGAAAGACAGGAAGGAGTAGGGCAGGCCCAGATGATACACCAGACGTCCACATCTAAGGAGAGAGAGAACTTTGTGGTTACACATACCTAAAATTAAATCTCTCTTCTTATGACATATCATTTTAATTGCATCAATCGACAGTCTAATTGTATAGTCTAATGGAGAGTGTTACTCTTCAAGGAGTTTACAGGCAAATCCAGTATCTCCCTTACAAATGCTTCCATGCTCAACTGTAGCATCCAGAAGCATGAAGCATGATTTACGGGTGATGTAGGGACTGTACTGGCAGAAGTGTCTGGTTTAGTGACAGTTAAGACTAGCAAAGGTACACTCATTACAGACCTATCTTGCTAATGAGAAGGGCTGTTTGCATAGTGGTTGTTACATCCCTACAGAATGTTGTTATGCAACCTAACATGTATTTTGATTGGAATGTGCATCTGCATTACTCATTTGGTGAATGTGAGGAAACCTTTAAGGAGCCCATTTGCTCCACATCTGTACTTGAGTGTTCTGATATGTTCTGTTGACTATACAACAGGTCCGTTCAAAGGAGGTGGAGTAAACACAGAACCTGCACACAAGGGCAGCTTGTTAAGTGCCCCGCCTGCAATGTCAACACAGAGTCCTCCAGCCTTAGCTCCCCACACATCTGCAGTGCACGTCTAGGACCAGCAACAGGCAAAGACTTCATGGCCAAGGCACAATAAGGACACATATCCCTAGAGCCATAACGGATCACGGCCAGACTAGCGCCAAACCAATTAGTAGTGTCTGTGTCTCCTATGTGTCAACAGCAAAAAATTGGCCAACCTTTCAAATGCTGTGGGCCAGGTGTCAGTTTTGGGGCCCTCCACAGACTAAATAGCCTTGTTCTGTTTGTCTGTTGTATGACATCAGCCACATGTATGACACATGCCCATACTTGCTGAGGTAACATGCAAGATCATTCCAGTGCTAGTTTCATCCCAAATCTAATCAAGCTAATTTGTTTCATTTCATCATACTACAAAAACAAGTAGCAACTTTCTAATTCTTCATTGAGCTTAATTATGCTTCAGTGTGAACTTAGAATGTTCATTACAGTAACATAAAGTAACTAGGATAGACATGTTACAAGTGTAGGCCTTTTCAAACAACTACTGTCACATCAAAACTGAAAAAATGAGGATTTCAATTAGAGCTATTACTGGATCTGCCAAAATACACGTCCCAGAATCCTATTATCAAAAAGCTATTTCTTCTGAAGTTTTAAGTTTCACCTAAAGATTAATTTTTCCCATGTCTACATGGCATTTTCAACAGCTCTGGTTAAAATGTTTCCATGAGAACTCAGATAACTTTCCTCCTTGGTTCTGCTTCCACATGCATGGATGTAATGAAGTTGTCTGGAAACAAAAACAGCGTAAACCCAAAAACATATTATCAAATTCTACACTCAGTTACATTAATCTAAATCCACAGTAATTAGAAGGAAAACATTATTTATTCCAAAATCACATATGCAAAAGCACTTTTTTTGCAGCTCTCTTTTCCCAGGAAATGCCACCACTTTACTTAGTTCAGTTTAGAAGCCAATCATGATGTCTTTGTTATTTGCACATCAATGAAATAATACAGAACATTACTCTAAATATATGCAAATATTTTCCTGTGTTTCCCCCTAAACACACACCTGTCATAGATGAGAAAGTCATCCTTGTTTCCATTTAAGGTAGTCCAGACATCATCTTGTTCCTCATCT
>NW_008677777.1:0-9627 GCF_000695815.1 Acanthisitta chloris | reverse complement strand
TCAAGAGGTGAATTTTCTTCTGGGAGTGAGCTCCCTGATGGTTGACAACCACATACGAGATGTTGACCAGTCCTTCATTCTCCAATTTCAGTCGCAGGACCTCCAATCTAGTGGGAATGTAAAGAAGCAAAGTCATAAATCATTAAAGAATCCTAAGATTTGCCTCAAAAGTTAACAAGCTCCATCTTGCTTTTATTGCAGTGAATGTTACCCCAGTTTTAATGGCAACAGTCTAACATTACTAAAATATTCTTGCTGTTTTCCATGACTATCAACTATATTGTCAACAAACCACACTCTACAGTGACTAATGTGCCATGGGCCCTGTCCTTGTAGGTAGAATGCAGTACTAAGAAAATCAGGCATGTTTTCAGACTAAATTTGGCGTTATTTTTATTTCAAATCCAATTCAAAGGTTGTTATAACATGAAGTTAGAGGGGAAAACTAAGATATTCTTACTGTGACTAAAATCCAGCTGTGAAACTGGTACTGTGAAATTTTAAGCCAAAAAGGTTTCACAATCACTAAATGAATCCAAGATAAGGGCTCTATGCAATTCCTGTCTGGGTCAGCTCAATATTGTTTTCTTGCTATTCTTACTGTCATGGTAGTCAATTCTTTGCAAAGAGCAGGTTTTATTTATTGTTTGAAAGGCCGGTCGTTGCCTCTAATCTTCTGGATTTTTCAAATATACATAGGACCTCTGAACACAGGCTGGAAAAGCACATTAAAGGCACATGTTTTGATTTGTCTTTTCCCCTACAGATGTTACACAGGAAATGAGTGATCATGGACCTCTCTGTTTCAGGTGATCTAGCCATGTCAGAGAATTGTGGTCTTTCTTGGCTTTAGTATCTTTGCTACATTAATCATCTCCTGCTAACTGAAGCATAATCCTGAGGAACTGTTTCTGTTGGGTTTTCATGTAGTTAGGATTTCATTAACGTCAAGTTGATCATACTGGTGTCTTGTAAATATAATCTGAAGGGGATCTGTCAGTCAAGACTAAGTCAAGAGATAAAGAATCTTAGCCACTGGCAAAGAACTCAGCTGAGAGTGAACCTGGTCACCAGGTCACAAAATGCCACCTGTGATGTTGGCACTTGAGGCAACTAAGTTCACTGAGTGCATCTATGTAGGGCATATATAGTATCCTCAGCTAGATAACAAAAACCGGGAGGAGATGTACACTTACCTGGAAGCCTGCAGCAGGCATAAGTATCAGCTAGCCTGGAGGAGAGCCACCACTGTCACCGAGCCCCTGGAGTTCAACATTGGGTTCTCGTTCCCAATATGCCATTCTGGGGCCTCCTTGCAGTTCTGGATCTCTGTGCCTCCTCCTGGGAGGAGACACAGAGCCAGAACTAGCCCCAGCCCTGCCCACATGGCTGGGCTTTATCTGGGGAGAGAGAAAACAAACAAAATGAGACCCATACCAAAAGAAAGTTCAGACCCTGAAATTCCCGTAAGTGCAGCAGCATATTGGCTCCATTCACTCAAAAGAAAAACCCAAACCTGTAAGAATAAATTTGAGCTACTTTGTTTACTGCTCAATTTATTTGATTTTGCAGTAGAGTTCCCCTATAATAAACAAGCAGCTGTTATTCCTTCGTGTTGTTGGGGTTTTTTGTAGGTTTGGTTTGTTTGGGGGTTTTTTTGGCTGGTTTGTTTTTGGATTTTATATCACTGCATTCAAACAGCTGAAAAGTAAGTGTTCAGTATCACTGCATCTTCTTTTAATACTACTAATCAGACTATGTTGTTTCTTACTCTTTGAAATTTCTTCTTGACTGTTTTTAACACTTCAGTGATTTTAAAGTGGCCCTGTTTCTTGTGTTTTGAAATCGATTCTGCTGAGCCAGTTTATGTCAGTAAGAATCTAGACCAGTTCACTCCAGATTCCAGAATAATTCCACTGACTTAGGACATGCACCAACGGGGTATTTTGGTACACAGAAGTACTGCAGAACCTGGCAGAAAATAATGAAAAAGACTTCAGGATTTTTTCAAGTGACTCTGTAGTATTCAGATCCCATTGGGAGCAATCCCATAGGGAGACAGGCACTAGAAACAATTACAGGAAATAAAAACTGAGTTTCAGGAGTCCTCAGATCTTACAAAATTTCCTATCCACACTTAGTCCATTTAATGTTTATGAAAATCAAAGGATATGAGAAATTATGTAATTACCTTTTCCTTTTATTCCTTAAACATCACAATTTTGGCTTAAAATGTTCAGAAAACACCCATTATCAAGAAGTATACAAAATTATAAAGCTGCTCCCCAGCAGGAGGTTGTGGAATTGTATAACTTCACCACTTACATCAAAGTCTGACACAACACAGAATAGGTTGGAAACAATAAGTTCTGGTAAATAACAGATTTCATCAATCTTATATTCTTAAAAAAAAAAAATCCAAACCCTTTAATAACTGATCTTTTAAAACAAGAGCCAGTTGCTGCAAAGACAACACCATTTGTGAAATCCAACTGTCCTTAATGTTTCTTTCCTGAAGTTCTACCAAAATTGTTTTAGGTACAGTACTTTGAAGTCTAAACTGTGGTGCAATACATACCAGGAGAGCTGGTTTTTTACTCTTTCCACACAACAGGAATGCTGCCTGCCTCTATATCCAGTATAAACACATGAAACTCTCAAGGCATTTTGAGATACTTCCATGTCTTTATAGAAGCCTTGTGCAGCACTGGCACACAGAGCCCAGCAACAGCTGTCTCTCCCTGTGAACTCCTGCAGAGCTATGTTCTGCATTATACTTCACATTTCATGTCTCTAGTTGGTTTCCAATGGAAATTTCCACAGTCAGCCTTTTCAGCCAAAGAAATAGGCAGACACTCTGCCAAATCTTAAGTCATGAAGCTCTTTCATAGCAAAACCAGCACACTTACCCTTTCCTCCTCCCCCTTCTTGGCAGCTCTGCCTAACTCCGCTGCAGAAGAAAACAGAGTGGGGAGAAGGGCTGTGGTATTTATACAGCTCTTGTTTATCTCAATTTGCAGATACGGTTCAAAGTTCAGGGAGCTTTTCCTGAACGCCCTCGCAAGCAAAGAAAACTCCTTTAGCAAAAGCAGCCAAAATATTTCTCTGTTAACTATTTCCAGGTGGAAACCATTTGTCGTGCATAATGGCGAAGTGTTTTTTAGTATAATCACTTCAAATCTCACGTTATACAGTTTGTCAGTCACCCCAGTCAGCTGGAAGCAGTGGTACAGTCAGAGGAGGGGGAAGGGCCAAACAGTCATTATTTTCTGAACACAGTGGTAACCACAGTGAGAGGAGGAATGTACTTCTCCATTTATAAAAATGCTGAGCTAGCAGGTTTTTCCTCATATCCTTTATCTGATACTTGCCATAGAGAATGGTGTGTCCTGTCTGAGGGTATGTTCATATCGAGCTCCTTTTGCACAGCTGCCCTGGATTACACCACTTAGCTTTCAAACTTATTTCTGTAGAACCTGCCAGTTTATCAACTTCTGTTGAAAGATAGAGCCCAAAACTGCAGTCATTCAAATCAATATAGCTACATGAAAGTCACAAACCTCTATCAACTGGCAGTAGCTACTTAATCCTCTGTATTTCTCTGTTCCATTTTCTTACCACCATCATCAAGGTATCTGTGGACACTCAGGTTAAACTGTTTCCTTACTCTCTTTCCTCAGTGAGAGAATTGTTTATGCATGATGTGTTTTACTCTGACAGCAGTTTGCTTGGGTTCAATTTCCTTTGATGTACATGTTACGTGTGTTTATGGGGAAATAAATGTTTAAAACCTGGGCATGCCCTCAGAGTTTGAGGTGGTGATGTTTATATTACTTAGTTCTATGGCCTGTGACTGTCCTCTGCACAGATAAGCTTTTATGCTTCTGGCTGGGTGTGAGAAAGGGAACTGCTGACTTTGGGGGTTTATGCTGTAGAAGTCCTATGCACTAGTCAGGGGAAAGAAAGATAAAGATCTGAACTTTCATTCAATAGTCTTGAAGGACACCATGCAGAAAACAGACATAACACTGGGCCTGAATTTCATTTTTTTTTAAAGGTGGAATGTGCTCATATGCCTTGTACTGTTAGGGAAACACATCTTGTATTCTTTGCTGAGTTGGGACCAAGCCCTCATACCTGTGATGATATCCTTCACTATTCCAAGGGACAGACAATTTGCTGACCTCCTGCTTCAGGACTGGGTGTTGATTCTCAGTGCTAATAAAGTCCTGCAGTGCTGGCTAAAAGTAAATATTGGGTATGCAACATGTCTGTCAATTCCTAAATGACCAATGGAAGCAAAGAGAAATGAAACAGGTACAGGTCTATTCATAGGGCAAGTAAAATTGATGCTGCTCAGTAGTGACTGATAGTTGGTCTCTTGCCAATTATTGCAACACAGGTGAAGATACACTCAAATGAAGAGCAATATTCCATTCCCATTTCTTTTCTGCTTTGTAGAAAGAATGTGGGCAAGGTTTAATTAACAAGTGCTGAGCCTATGAACTATATGTACTGCACTGAATATGCTGAGACACACAGCTGGCAAGCACTGAAGAATAAAGAGTCCAAACAGAGTAAACTGAGCTGAAGCAGCTAACATACAAAACAGCTACCTTGGTGTGGAAAGCTCATTGAGGATGGAAATGTACAGCTGTCACTATTTAAAAGTTAGTATATCCTCCCACATGTATGCAGAGACACCTGTGGACCCTCAGCTGACTTCCCCAGAGATGAGAAACACCTGCTAACAATTATCACTGTGACAATGCAAACTATATATAGTATTATTATCATATTACATTACATTAATTATAACTTTTATAATATGAAGGTGAGTTCAACTCCATTCATAGTGATAAGCCATAAGCATCTTGCTTTATAGCATTCACCGTATCTGAGATCATTGTTCTGCCTCAGTATCTATTGAGGAAAAAAGTTCATCTGTCTTAGAGCAACTGGTAAGGAATATTATAATCCTGGCTGTGGATTAAGATAGATCTAATTAATTTGCTTTAGAAATGTATGAGCCCTGAATATGTTTAAACTTCAGTCTGAAGCATTGCTGTTTCCGAGCGGGCAAAAGTCCACTTCCACATTTTCTTTTTATAAACAGTAGATAATTGTTAAATTATTTAAACAATTATTAAATCATTAAACAATTTACCAGTTGTTCAATTTACAGCCTAAGAGTCTGACCATTCAGTTTATCGGCTTCTGTAGCCCTCTGTCCAAAGCTTTAAACAAAGAACTGTCTTAAATCTTAATTTTGCTTTCCACTGCAAGTGTTTTATTAATTATTGAGTATGTTCCAATCTCACTGCAGGAGGCAGTTATGAACTCTAATTTGGACAAGCCCTCAGTTTCAAACAGTAATTTTTGTAATTATCATTCTGTTTCTACTCACTTTCTTCTCTGGGAAGAATAATAGTCCCGGTGGAAGTAACAGCTCCCTTCCCTTCTTTTTGAACATAAGCTATCCCCTTTTTTTCACATTTCAAACTTTTCAAAGCATCAAAGCACAGAAATATCAGTGTCTTCAGAAATTAACTGATGTTTGTTATTTATGTAATCTAGGTTGGTAATGCATTCATCTCTTTAAATAAAAACCCAAACAAAACCAGACCACAAACACACAAAAATCCCACCAGAAACAAAATGCCACAACTGAAATGGACAAGGAACTGTGGCTGTCAGAAATTACATTCTGGTAAAGCTGCCTTAGGGATTTGTAACACGTGCAGATAATGGGAGGACAGGGGCAGAACATGAATCCTGTTGTGAGACCTTAGGACTTCAGTGTCTGTTTTGCTCTTGTGACTGAAGGATGTCACAAACAGGGAATCCAGAGTCCACTTGCAGATCATAAGTCTCTACTGGTTCTTCCCAAGAATTCTCAGGCACTATGTGAACTCAGTGTAGTTAAACACGCTTTATAGTGGAAAATATTGCAACAACATCAGGCTGTTAGAGTTACTCAATGCTTATATAAAGAAATTTCCATTTGTTTATGAGGCATTAAACTCTAGGACAAATGCTGTAAATAAAGGGTCACTTAAGTGAAGGGTAAGAAGATGTATTAAAGTAAATCCAGGCTCCTCTCATGTGACATCCAGAGCAGCCTAAGATAACTAAATGCACACTTCTCAGAATATGAAGGAAGAAACAAAAGCTGACATCCTCTGATATGGGCCAAAAGACTGTTACAGGGAATGAAGGAATAGCTGATATGTGCAACTTCCTACTTACAAACAAAATAGGACTTAAAGGAGCCCTGCTCTAGAAGAAAAAATGTTTGGGGTTTCTGCTTGGAAATTCCAGTATAATAATGAAATATCTTCCTCTACTTGAACCTATCTGTAGCACATGTAGGAAGGGAGATAATTTTTTAGCAGATATGTCCTCAGCTATAATCATTGCACAGATTACAAAAGCAAACATACCCTAGTTGCTGAATACCTACACATATTCTGAGTTTCTTACTGGCTCTGTTTGCTTTCTGCATCTATCCTGCAATAATTCTATCACCTCAGTGGGCCTAGAACCTGTGGTCCTCTTATCATCTGAAGGAATAACAAGTTACCTAATGGTACCCAAGAGGTGGTTAAGAAGATCATAGCTGTATGACAACTTCTTTATTTTTGTATCCTTTTCAGTGTATTTAACACTTGACAGTCCTGTGATCCATAGGAGGAAAATGAAAATTCCTTCTGTTTGATGTGATTCTGTTGAGGCTTCTGGTGTTTGGGACAGTAAACCAAGAAGAAGCAAACGTAATCATGCAGTGCCCAAAGCAGGGTATCTGTACAGATCTCCCATACAAATCTCATATCCCACACAATGACCAGTGATCTCTCCGACAGGAATGATGCAGTTGCACCAGGAATTCAGCAGGCAGCTTTAGGCTCTCCAGTACTTCACTGAGTAAACACATAAATAAAGTGACTATGGATGCAGACTAATGAATACAAAGAAAGTTAAATAAAACCCTCAGTTATTCTGCAGACAGTTCTCTTTACATAAACAGACCAGGTCTTCAAGAGAGTATAACTGTAATCAAAACTTCAGAAGTATTGTCAGCAATACATAAAATTCCTACTACACTGAATCATAGAACAGGTCAGGTTGGAAACTCTTTATACACAATAACTCGCCCTAGGAGATGTGGAAGAAAATGATTAATCAGCTAAATCCATAGCAGTTCATTCCAGGTGACTAAATTTAAAGTCTTCTCACCAGAAATACCTGTACAAGCAAGTTCCTGTTAATGATTTATAGCAGGTCATCCAAGCATAGTTCACTGCACTGAACCCTAGCCACAGAATGGAAGTTAAGACAGTGTTAATCCCAGTGCATGGGATTCAGTGACAATATACAGTGAACCTGACAGGAAGTTCAAGTCTGTTCTTCGCTCATCTGTTGTGAAACACATTAAAACTGAAGTGAAAACGGTCCAGCTAATGAAAAAGAGGGATTTGTATAACAAAGAAGAAAGTTCTTTTTCAAGAACTGTTGAACTGTTTTCAAAGTTGCTGTTTTTCTGAGAATACAGCAGTGGCTGCAAACATAATGGTCTGTAAGAGATATTAAGAGAGCTTAGGGACAGATTCAGATAGCCGAGTGCAAGACGGAAACTGTCTTACATGAAATGGAGTGTGACAAACTGAAATACAGCTTCAAGTACATGATATTGATAGCTGATTGTTGATACGTCTTTTCAAACAGCATAGTCCTGGAATGCTGAGCTGCAATAAAAAATGTTGTGTGCTCTTCTATAGAGCAAGACTATGAGAATGTGCCACCAGTAATGACGGTCTGGCTGACTAAATAAACCACTTTTTCCTGTTCTGTCCATCCTGGAAATTCTAAAGCAGCTGCCATTTCAGCACTAAAGCCCTCTAAGTAGCAAATTGTGGATGAGCTGCTGAAACAATCTGTAGACGAAATAAAAAAGTAAATCAATTTAAGTGACAGTTTCCACTTACAAAAACACACTTTGCTGCTGCTGCACATGGGCAGCTGAGATTGAGAACCATCTGCTCCCACCATGAATAAACATCATTTTCACAAAAAGGGGCCTCTGAGTGTGAACTCCAGACATAAGAACCTCAAAGGTTAGATAAAGAAATATCATAACACAACACTGACCTTCTGAGGACTAGAGGAAGAACTGAACTGTATACAAAATATAAGAGCAGAGGGTGAGCCATGCTGATATATATGCTTGCAACAATTGAACCCTGAACAGACTGCCTGACTCCTTCAGATTTTTGAATGCTGATGGCAATCTGGAAGAGTCAGATCTTCGCTTGATTTATATCAGAAAATGTGATTTATATCAGAAAATGGTATGCAAGAAGGACTTACAGCAGCTGTCTTACAGCAACACCTTTCCTGTTGTTGTCAGTGCCATCATTAGTCAGCAATAGCGACTGGCATTCAGCCCCTGCCTAGATTTTGTTTCTGTTGACAACACTATACAGACTTACAAGTTGTGCCTTCAGCAGACGGTACTTTGTCAAGTGTTTGGCACCTTAAGTACTTGTTGTTGATATGTAGGTACTTGGTACATGCAACCCACACTCAGAATGTAATGGTTGTGCCTATAGTAACCTGGGTGACCGCACCTTCCGGAGCATTAAATGCTTTAGCACTATAGTGAAGCATAGAAGCATAGAATGGCTTGGGCTGGAAGGGGCCATAAAGATCATCTCATTCCAACCTCCGTGTCATGGGCAGGGATGCCACTCACTAGACCAGGTTGCTCAGGGCCCCACTCAGCCTGGCCTTGAATGTTTCCAAGGATGGAGCATCCACAGCTTCTCTGTGCAATCTGTTCCAGTGCCTCACCACTCTCCGAGTAAAGAATTTCTTCTTAACACCTAATCTAAACCTCTTTCAGTTTGAAACCATTGCCCCTTGCTCTCCACTATCTGCCCATATATAAAGTCCCCCTCCCTCCTTTTTATAAGCCCCTTTAGGTACTTAAAAGTTGCAGTAAGGTCTCTCTGGAGGATCCTCTTCTCCAGTCTGAACAACTCCAGGTCTCTCAGCCTGTCTCCACAGGAGAGGTGTTCCAGCCCTCTGGTAATCTTTGTGGACTCCTCTGGACCTGCTTTAACAAGCCCATGTCTTTCTTGTGTTCAGCACCCCAGAGCTGGATGCAGTACTTCAGGTGGGAGGATATAATGTATAGCTGTCATAAATTCATACTAACTAGTGAAAAAAAGAACAAAGACTATTAGTAGCCTGAGATTTCCAAGTATTTCCTATTCTCATGAAGAGTTCACATTTTTGCAGAAAACTGTAATTATTAACTAATGCACAATTACTTTCATATATTTTGGATGAAATATGCGTAACAGAAGCACAGAATCTTCTGATATTCAAAGCCAGGCTGGATGAGGCCTTGAGCAACCAGGTCTAGTGGGGAGATGTCCCTGCCCACGGCAGCAGGTTGGGACTGAATGATCTATAAGGTCCATTCCAACCCCTAAAATTCTATGATATTACATTCCTATATTTTACTTTCCATGGATGCAATTCCTGAAGGTAAGAGTGGAGACAAAGCAAAATTTTGAATACAAAACATTACTTCTGAATTAGAATCATAGAATCAACCAAGTT
>NW_008677776.1:0-1016 GCF_000695815.1 Acanthisitta chloris | reverse complement strand
TTACTTTCTGACTCTGTCAGGGGTTTCCTTCTGTTTGGTTTTTTTTTTTACTGTTGCATTTGCTGTTGTTTTGTTGTGTTGTTCATATTAAATTGTACTTCTGACTCAGAGTCTCTCACCAGTTTGCTTTCAAACCAGCACACAGGTCAAGACACTTTGTGCTTGAGCACCGTGACCCCACAGAATCCATTCACAATGTGTCTGGTAGGATGACTCCAAACATCAGGGGTGTGATGCCCAACCTTCAATGCAGCACACCCTCAAACTAACATGGAAAACAGACTCTGGTATGGGTGGATCAGTGGCCCCTTACCCAAGAAAAGCTGCGTCATTTATGAGATTTAGTGTCTGAACAGTTAGCAACTGGTCATATTGTACGCACCACCAGTCCATGGAATTCTCCTGGTTTTGTGATTCCAAAAAAAAGTGACAGATGGCATTTATTGCATGGTTTGCAACAAATTAATGCGGCCATGGAAGATATGGGCTCTTTGCAACCAGGCTTCCTGTCCCCCACAATGATTCCAAAAGACTGATGTTTGACTGTTATTGATCGAAAGGATTGGTTTTTCACAATACCCCTCCATCCTCATGATGCTCCTAAGTTTGTGTTTTCTGTGCCTGCACTAAATTGTGCTGAACCCAGCATGAGATACCATTGGACTGTACTGTCACAAGGCATGAAAAACAGCCCAACCATTTGTCAATTGTTTGTTGCTAATACTCTTGCTCCAGCTCACCTTAAACTGCCCAATGCACTTATTTATCATTTTATAGATGATATTTTGATTACAACACAATCTGCTGCTGAAATGCAACAGACATTGTCTGGAGTTATGGAAATTGTTAAACAAGCCAAATTGGAGATAGCCCCAGAAAAGGTGCAATATACTTCACCTTGGAAGTATCTGGGCTGGAAGATAACAGCACGAGTTATGCCACAGCCTTTGAGACTGATTTTGAAAGTCGATACCCTAAACGATTTATAAAAACTGTTAGGTGCAATTAACTGGGTT